>NW_001834668.1:87500-150719 GCF_000150035.1 Vanderwaltozyma polyspora DSM 70294
GAGTTAGAGTCAGCGTCAGAGTCAGAGACAGAGATGGGGAACAAGAATTTAACGACAGCAAATACAAGTACAAGTATAATTGCACAAACACATAGGTTCATATTGATATCTCCATGATGAAATAGTGTTCTTAAGAGTAGACAGGAATCAGACAATTTAGATGTTTGATTGAATGTTGTTATTGTTTTTTTGTAGAGTAATCAGAGTTAATTAACTAACTATGGTAGTGCATGAATATGAATATGAATATGAATATGAATGTGAATGTGAATGTGAGTGTGAGTGTGGGAGGAGAGAGGGATCTTGGAAGAATAGTAAACTGGATTACAGAACGCATAGGTTCGTGAATGTTGGAACATGTAACTTACACAAAAATAGAATGAGACAATGTTAAGATGGAAAATACATACATATAAATATATCTATATTATTTTTTATATAAATAAATAAATGAATATAGGTATAAAAATTGCCATCAGTAGGATAGGTTACTACAGTTACTTTTTTACATGAACAAATACATCTTGTAGTGTGTGTATCTTGCCTCAGAGGAGAAAAAATTACGGAAATATGTTCAAGTTCCGGGGAAGGGAGAAGACAATACAATTTAGGGCAAACACAAGATCAAAGCGGGCGGGTACTTTTGTGTTATTTCCAGATCATCTTTGTCTGGTATGTGAGAGTCAGAGTGGCTTTGATTCGAATACAACTGTCATCACATAAATAGAGAGGGTTAAGTAAGATATGGATGGATATTATCAGTAGTTTGATTAGTATACCATTTCGTCTCGTCTCAACTCTTCTCTTTTTATCTCCCTTTCTTTATCCCCCTTTACTATTCCCAATTCTTATTCTTATTCTTATTCTTGTTCATTTGTGAAAACTCGGAGAGATACCAGCAAGAAAGAGCGTCCCCCTGCCCCTCCAGCCCCTTGCCACCAAGAAAAGCAAAAAACAATCCATCTTCGTCCCGGTTCTTATTCTAATTATTACGGGCACCGTGGTCAATGGGGAGAGATACCCCTTCCATCAACCCAAGCCTGGGTCTAGTCTCGCCCAGTGAGAGCCTAGTATATTTGCGACTTGACTTGACTTGGCTGTTTCGACCACTAGGCAAAGTCAGGCGTTTTAGCGGTCTTACCACCGAGCGAGTATACATGCCCCCTTTCTCTGTTTCTCTTGCATCAATCAGCTCGAATCAATGTAAAAAAACCTTGTTCGGCTTATCTCAGTTCTTGTTACTGACTGTTTCTGGATATCCCAGCCTGTACATTTGCTGTGCATTTGCTGTTGCTGTTGCTGTTGCTTTTCCCGTTGCCGTTGCCGTTGCCGATGCCGATGCTGGAACGGACGGTCCTCTTGGATGGAAGCGGCAGCGAGAACGCGAGAGAAAAGAAAAAGAAAAAGAAAAAGAAAGCAAATGTGGTTTTCTGGTCAAACCAGCGTAGGGTGTTTTACGTGTGTCTCTCCTGCAAGTTACCGTTTGTCGTCCTCGTCGTTGCTTCAGCTTCCCGGGGGAAGCTTCTTCTTTGATCTGGTCTTTTGGTTGAAGTTATTACCACATTTCGAATCTGATCTTGGGTTGGCTTGGGTTGGCTTGAGTGAGTTCTTGCCAGTTCTTGGTTGATCCGGTCGGTCCATTTTTGCTCTTACGCCCACGGCTCTGGCTCTTGCTCTTGCTCTTGCTCTTGCTCTTGCTCTTGCTGTCCAATTACTCTTCCCTCCCCCTTTCCTTCTCTTCCCCCCCCCCCACGCTCCATTCTCTGGCCAGTTCCGTTGCTTCTTTCTTTTCAATAACTTTTAAATCATCGCTCTCCGTACGGACTGCCCACTGGCCCGTTGGCTGGCAAGTTTGCTGGCTCCCCGTCTCTCTCTCTCTCTTTCGTGTTTCCCGAGTATTCCGTCTCTTTTCTTTCTTTCTTAATATCTCGATGTTCGATGTTTCAATCTCTGCTCTGGCTCATACTTCTCACAACTATCACACTTCGCTTTCGAGAACTATAAGCTAACGATAAGCTGCTATCTATATAATTCAATATCTCTTTTACTCTTTTACTCTCTCT
The DNA here is from genome assembly GCF_000150035.1 of Vanderwaltozyma polyspora DSM 70294. NCBI lineage: Eukaryota > Fungi > Ascomycota > Saccharomycetes > Saccharomycetales > Saccharomycetaceae > Vanderwaltozyma > Vanderwaltozyma polyspora. Next base: position 89,564 of record NW_001834668.1, read on the forward strand.
TGCTTTGTTGTTTCGTTTCATTTCGTTTCTTATGGTACATCTTGTATTATAAATCTATTGTCGTGTTCCTCTATATAACACATTATAAATTATAAATTAAATTGATCATTATATTCTATATTTTATTTTCATATTTATATCAGATTTATATGATATCATATCATATCATATCATATCATATCATACCATCTTCAATCAACTCTGTGTATATAACTCAATATTAGATTACACTGGCTTTCTTTCGTTCCTTTAAACAAAGCTAAAGTTTAGATTATAAGTTACTTCAACTTGTCTTGGTACGCTAATATCATATAACGATATACTTTAGATCCATTGCTATAAAAAGAGACTTCGCCTATCCATTCCATATCCATATCCATATCCATATCAATATCCATATCAATATCAATATCTATAACCCAGAAAGTTTTCATTTCTATCTCTACTTCTATTTTTATTTATCTTTTTTTTTTGTTTAACTTGATATTATCATCTCCATTTCAAGAACTAATATTGATCTAGATCTCAATACATCTACATCTACATTTACATATAAATACACCAATACCAAGTTCGCTAAAATAATGTCAAGCTCAAGATTAAGAGCTTACAACACAGATACCGTCAAATCTTTGGCTCTGGTCACAAGTGAAGGTATAGTCATCAAATCACAAATCTCTCCAAAAAAATCAAACTGCTACTCATGCTGTGGTTGTCTCTCCTTCTTTGAATCAAACAAACAAGATTCAAACTATAACCATGAATATCCTTACCATTCTGCAATGGATAACGTTTCAGGTAACATCATCATTCCTTATGGCAGAATTTTAAACGTGGAGTATTTAGATGGCGCAAATAATAATAATAATAATAGTAATAATAATAATAGTAACAACAATACTAATAACATTAACAATAATAACAACAATAATAACAATAATAATAATAATAATAATAATAATAACAATAGTAGCAGCAGCAGTAGTAGTAATAATAATAGTAGTAGCAACAGCTCCTCACCTACTCCAATCAGCATTAGCATTAGAAGAAAATCCGAATCACCTCCAAAATACATCTCTAAAAAATCTTCCATAATTGAAATTACAAGACCTGAAAGTCCATTCGATGTAGCTGTACCACTCCCTGTCGATGTAAACTCCGTTGCAATTTTAATGACTTATGTCGAAGCAAAATCAAACGATATAGTGATTAAAAAAGTCTCTCTATCAATCGATATTACTACTATTGGTGCAAAAGGTGATGTCGTTCAAGAAATTTTAGATAGAAGTTATAAAGATGCTAAAAGAAATAGATCGATTTTAGTAGTTATCAATCCATATGGTGGTAAAGGTAAGGCAAAAAAATTGTACCTAAATAAATGTCATGACATTTTGATTCAAAGTAAATGTAAAGTTGACATAGTTTATACAAATTATGGGGGCCATGCAATTGATATAGGTCGTGAATTAGATATTTCAAAATATGATACTATTGCTTGTGCTTCTGGTGATGGTATACCTTATGAAATTTTAAATGGTTTATATCAGAGACCTGATAGAGTCGAAGCATTCAATAAATTAGCAATCACTCAACTACCATGTGGTTCAGGTAACGCAATGAGTATCTCATGTCATTGGTCGAGTAACCCTTCATATTCCGCATTATGCTTAGTTAAAGGTACAGAAGCAAGAATTGATCTAATGTGTTGTTCTCAAGACTCATACTACAAGGAATCTCCAAGACTTTCTTTCTTAAGTCAAACTTTTGGTGCTATTGCTGAATCAGATATTAACACAGAATGTATTAGATGGATGGGTCCCGCTAGATTCGATATAGGTGTGGCATTAAATGTAATCCAAAGAAAAAAATATCCTTGTGATATCTATGTCAAATATTTAGCTGAAGATAAAGATCGTGTAAAGGATCATTATATTCAGAAAAAGGGTAGCCCAGCATTATTATTAGAAGATAGCCTAAATTCACAAAAATTTAATGATCCAAGTCCAGTAACAAAGGAAAGTTTTGAATTAAAATATCCTCTAGACAATGGTGTACCTGATGATTGGGTTAGAATCGATCCAAACTTAACAAATAATTTGGGTATCTTTTATACAGGTAAGATGCCATATATGGCTTTAGATGTTAAATTTTTCCCAGCGGCTTTGCCTTCAGATGGTGCGATTGATATGGTTTTAACAGATGCCACTACCCCTATCTATAATATGATCGGTATATTAACTTCTCTAGACACCGGAAGTCATGTCTTAGATCCAAAGGTCATTCATTCAAAAGTGTTAGCATACAAAATCATTCCAAAAATCAAAAATAGTTTATTCTCTGTTGATGGTGAAAAATTCCCATTGGAACCTTTACAAGTTGAAGTTTTACCAAAGCTTTGTAAAACTATCCTAAGAAATGGTAAATATATTGATACAGAATTTGAATCTCTGTGATTTTCCCCTTCATTTTCATATTCAAGTTTGCTGAACGTTGACGGATAGCATGGAATCAGTTGCATAAAGAATTAATAGATTTATATAATAATTTTTTCACTAAAAATTCTTCTACATAGCAGGTAATTAGATTTATTTATATGACTTACTTAACAATAAAATAGTTTTAAATATAAAATCCTTAAAACTTTAAATGAAATTCATTCAAATATGCCCATTATATTGAACCTAAGCGACATCTTATATTCTCACTTTATCGATAAAATATTTATTAGATGTAGATATATATAATTTACAGAAACTATAGTAAATATACTTATTTCTTACCGGACTTCTTGATACCACCACCAACTAATGGCTTACCACCCTTAACATTAGCCATCATAGCTTTCTTGGCAGCAGCATCAGCTTTTTGCTTTTCCTTGAAGGCAACTTCTTCAGGATCTAAATCCTGTTGTTGCTTCTTCTTTTGTTTTAGAGGCTTCATCTTACCACCTTGACGACCAGACATCTTGAATTAGTGATTTCTATTGAGCTTTGTAGGGGTATTCGTAACTCTACGTACTACAAGAATACAGTCATCTCTGAATAGAATTAAGTATTTTAAACTAATTCATCATCTTAAATCTTTTCGATATTTTTTTTTTTTTTTTTTTTGGTTAAATTAAAACCTGTTTGATAGAAATTTAAGTCCTTCACAGCAACTCTGCGGGATTTTACTAGAAGGTTTTTGAAAACTTGTTGAATTACAGTAAAATTATTTTAATGTATTTAAAATCTATTCTTAATGCTTAGGATGTTTAACTGCAATTTATTGAATTATTATTCATTGAAATTAAAGGAACATAAACCTTTAATAATTTTTTTTGTTTTGAGTTCAATATAATATTTTCCATTTCAATAATTAATTTCAAAGGTCAAATACTTTAAATTAACCTACCTAAACATAAATATCATTGAATTTTTATAAATTTATAGTTAAAGTCTCATTAAATATTATATAAATAAATGGCTACACAATTTATAGACTTTTTATTTTATTTTTTCTATTTGCTGGTATCTTTCAAACTAACAATTCTGTTCAAAATAATCTTGTCATCACTGCTATCTTTATCTAAGGTGAAGTAACCAACTCTCATTGCTTGGAATCTACAGATTTCCTTAGCATCCTTATCTTCATCAACGTAGAATTCAGAGTTTTTAGTAGCTTCAACAACCCATGGTGAACTCTTAACAATGGCATTAAAATTGTGTTCAACAACAGCATTTTTATAAACAGCTTCACTTTCTGGGTTGATATCCTCTAAGTAACCATCTGGATGAGATGAAGGGTTTTCTGATTTGAATAATTGGTTGTATACTCTTGTTTCAGCGATTCTAATTGGCGAGTTGTGCTTGGATGATACTGGAACCCATTGGATATAAGTCTTTGGTTTCTTTGGTTTACCTTCTTTTTGTTCATTATCATAGTTTACATGTAATCTAATAATCTTACCACTTTCATCCTTTTCTAAGCTCTTGAAGGAAACAGTGTGCGGAACTTTAATCAAACCAACTGGCTGAGTTGGAGTCAATCTAAAGAACTCAGAATCATCAGTATTCTCGCTGAAATCAGATCTTTCAATGTAGAATTTCTTTGTAAATGGAACATTTCTTTCACCAAATTCAGGAGTACCTGGACGGTATGGGATAGAAGCAATTTCTTCATAATCTTCAGGTAAGTTATCAACAACAACTTCAATTGGATCCAAGACAAACATTAATCTAGGAGTAGTATCTTCCAAGAACTTTCTTACTGCACTTTCGAATCTAACTACTTGAATATTGGTAGTACTTGTGGTAACACCTAAAGTGTTAATAAAGGATAAAATAGCACCTGGAGGAACACCACGTCTACGGATAGCTTCTAAAGTGAATAATCTTGGATCGTCCCAGCCTCTGACGTAATTACCTTCCACTAACTTAGCAATCTTTCTCTTTGATAGAACAGTACCAGTAATGTTCAAACGACCGTATTCTCTTTGAGCTGGTCTAAATACATGTACTTGGTCACATAACCATTCATAACTTTCTCTTGACAAATAGAATTCAGTAGTACATAAAGAATGAGTGATATTTTCGAAAGAATCAACCAAACAGTGAGTGAAGTCGTAAGTTGGATAAATCTTCCATTTAGAGCCAGTTCTTGGATGTGGAGCGTTTAATACTCTATATGCAATCAAATCCCACATCTGAGGACTTGGGGAAGTCAAATCTTGCTTCATTCTTAGAGTAGCCTCACCTGGTTGGTAAACACCATCTCTCATGTTTCTAAATTCTTTCAAACTTTCTTCGACTGGTCTATCACGATGTTTACATGCTGATCTTTCACCACCTGGAGTACCATCTTCCTTAATACCACGGCCACGCTTAATTTCTTCAGCGGTACAATGACAAATATAACCTCTGTCGTTTTGAATCAAAATCTCGGCCAACTCATATAATTTATCAAAATAATCACTTGAGTAAGTAATCTTCCATGGCTTAAAACCTAACCATGAGACCATTCTTTTAATGGATTCGAAATATTCTGGAGCTTCAGCTTCAGGATTAGTATCATCGAATCTTAAGTAACATACGCCATCCCAATATTTAGCATAACCAAAGTTAACCATGATTGCCTTAGAGTGACCAATATGCAAGTATCCGTTTGGCTCTGGAGGAAATCTAGTATGAACTTTACCACCAGTTACTTTCAGATGTTCGGCCATCAATTCTGGATAGGCTTGTGGATTTTCACCAACTTTATGTAAATCACCCAAGAAGCCTTCATTAAACATAGTTCTATGTGGTTGAGTAGCTTCTTCCTTAGATTTAGTAGACTTAGAGGCTTTAGATTCCTTCTTCTTGGAGTCACCACCTTTCTTCTTTTTAACCAAATCTCTCTCATCTTTTGGACCCAAAACTTTTAAGATTTCTTCATCAATAATTGGCTTAAAAGTACGTGGATCAGCCCATTTCAATTCTGTCAAATTTTTAATATTAGCAAAAATACCTGGAACTAATTTATAACGTTCAGTAATAATTGTTTCCTTGTTATCTTCAATATATTTAATAACACGATCCCTTACCTGTTGTTCGGTAATTTCAATACCCACACCAGAATTTTCATTCATAGCATCAACAGTAGCGTTCAAACCATGTTCTTTAATGTATTTGAAGGCAGCATCAACCTGCAAAGCAGTCTTTAAAGAACCTTTAGTAATACCTTCCACAATCATAGAAGAGTTTGGCAATTCTGCACCTTTGGACAGAGAAGCTAAATTGTGAACCAATGCCCTAGTAGACTTATCCCATTCACAACCAGCTGGAGCTTCCTTGATAAACCCAGCTAACGATTCAGAAACTTTTTTGTTCTTCACAATTTCTTTAACTTTAGCATCTTCAAAACCAATCTTACTGAATAATTCAGTTAATTCATCAACAGAAGACATTGCTAAAAAAAAATGTCAATGTATATATTATTAACTGCACTTAATCTTTGCTTGATTCTAATTAAATTATAATAATAACAACTTAACTTTAATGCTATTAATGACAGTTTCTTTTATGCTTTAGTTAACCATTTATTTATTGCTTAGTTAACATCATCGATCAAATTTCGAATGGGTTTAAAGCATCAATTTTTTTTGGAACTTTCGAGATATTTTTCGTCAAACAGAAGATCACGTGAGATACGTATATCGTGATAGATAACACGTGATTTATCACCAAAAAAAAAGAATTCAAAAAAGAGGAGTTTTAAGGTTTATATAAAGAGAGACAAATTTTGGGCGGCTAATTGATTCACAGAAGAAAGTATTTTAAACTAGACTGGAAGAATATATAAAAGAAGCTGTTTTCTCACCAGAAGAGGAAGTTGTGACAACTATTGTTGGTCATATCTTAGGGTTGACAGTTTGAAGAGAGAGAATAAGAAGAATAAAAAGGTATTGGGGATGGTAGCTGACGTCTCTAAATTGGCACAAAGTATATGTGGAGTTGATATTGATAATGAAAGATGTGGAATTAAACTGGAGATTGATTTTAACAGGTTGACCTTTGATTCTGCATTAGCTAAAGAGTACATGAAGCTTTTGGACGCAGTGGTAGCGGAAGATGTGGTTATTAATAATCTATTATTAGTGCAATTAATTATTCAATTGGGAAATATATGTTGCAATATGAAGTTAATTGATGATGAATATTGGTATGTGATATTTGACGTCAAATACTCGTCGAGTATGAAGGTTAGTGCTGATTGTTGTACTTTGAAATATCTGCTGAGTAATGGGTTGAATTTTTCTCCAGATGATAATAATAATTGGAAATTTTTAGAAGTTTTATTAAAAATAATGAATGGAGTACAGAGAACCAAGAGCATTATTACAAACTTGATTAAGAAGGAATTCCCATTTAAATTAGGTATTTTGCTAGATAATATTACTGATTTTCAACAGGCAAATTATATCATTGAAATACTTTCCTTTTGTTTTCCTAGAAAGTCTATTGATAAGCCTGGAGTTGTTTTGCCACCACAGCCTTGGGAAGATACCATTAAATGCGAGTTGTTTTTCAATAGAAATACTTACCCATTTAAAGGTAAGCATGGGGACCAACAGGTTTTGAAATTTGTTTGGGAATTATTTGCCAAACTATTGATAGATATCCAACATGTGTCAAATGTGAGCTATGGATTAGAATCTGATAACAGAAAAGCTCCTGCTAGATCTTTGGTTTCTTCTGAAAAAGGGAACAATTTTTTTATACAGTGTTATTCTGATAAGATGTATTTATGGATTGGCGAGGGACAGTTTCTTGAAATTAAAAGAAACAATATAGAGATAACAAATGATCTTAAAGGAAGATTGAAACTAAAAATAATAGATGGAAAATGTAAAAATACCATTAGATCACCAAATAAAACTTGGCTAAGTACAATCAAAAAGGTATCCTGGTTTATTATCGATTTCTCGACTCAGACTGCCGGCGTGCAATATTTCAAAAAAATAACCAATAAACCAAAAATAAGTGAAGTACAACAGTTTCTGACTTTAAGTCATATTGAAGAAGAAGAGGAAGAAAATATTTCTCAAGAGGGGCAACATGAAATTTCTAGCAGAGAAGCAACTGTACATCTAGGAAAACAAAATAATGTCAACAGTGAGTCTCTATCCGTTCTGCTTTCACAAAGTTTTTCGCCGCTGACACAAGTTTCTGGCCAGAAGACTCAATTCGAAAATAGTATGCTTGCGACTCCGGATAAATCAGATTTGAAGAGTGACAATGATATTTGGGATCTTAATATATCTTCAGATGGAAAAGAAAAAAAGAAAAAGGGAAATACATCTAAAATTACAACTTCAAAGTCAAAAATAAAACCCCCATCTATTCAAAATGTATTAGAAGAAGAAGAATCACCAATTGTTCAAGTACAGCAAAATAAGTTGAGAAGAACATTGTCAAAAGCTAAACAGGAATTGATAGAAGTTAGAGATGATTCACTTCATTCAAACCCAAATCAATTAGACGCTGCAGGAAACAATCTCAGAACGGATTCAATTTTAATAACCGGCAGTAATATTATAAAAGATAAACGTGATAAAAAAGTAAACAAAAAGTTGACACAACTTCTAATAAAATCAGGATCAGATAAAGATAAGAAAAGCAAGTACTTCCAAAAAAAGTCTGTTGGAAAGCAAGATTTAAAAGTTTTAGATACAATCTTTGCAAAACCAGTTTCGAAAAAATTAAGAAGTCAACAGAAATTAAAAAATATAATAAATGTTGGAAAAAAAACTGAAATAACTCTTATGTATAATAAATTAGATAATAAAGATACAAAGGAGGTTGAAAGATGCGATGACACTAATAAAAAAAATGATATCAGGACTCCGAATAAAATTGCAACAGAAAATGATACCAGTGGAAACATGAAAAGGAAATTTTACGAACAAGAATCAACCGAAGATACTATAGGAACTGCAGCTCCAATTAGCAAACGAGTTAGGAAACCTCAAGAAAATAGAGAAAAGTTGGAGCCGCTGCAACAAAAAGCCAAAAGAAGCTTGAGCAATAAAATAAATAAATCTATTGAACCTATTCCATCAGGTCAAGAACAATCCTTGGATGAAAAAGATAAATCAGAAAAGGTTGGTCATCAGAATAACCAGGAAAAATCCATTCGTGTTGACATTTCTGATTCTACAACTATTGTGGCGCCTGTATCAATGCAAAATAGTGCGTCATTTGGCATAGATAATCTATTCACAATTAAATTACAGGAACAAATAACTCAGTCAATTTCAAAATTTTCTGAAGAGTTACGCAACAAGATAATAATAATAAATTCTGAATTGAATAATAAAATCATGAAAGAATTATCCGAAAAGTATCAAAAAGTATTTCATGACTTACAGGTTAGTTTCAAAAACGATACCGAAGAAATGTTTGAATTCGTTGGTGAAATTAAAAATATGCTAAATCTCCCAGAAGAAGAACTAGTTCAAGTTATAAGGAACAGAAAATTTGGCTCAAATTAAATATTACATTAAAACATTCCTAACTTATTTATTGATTCATCCTACTTCTCATCGATTAAAATTTTCAGGCACTAATTTCTTGACATTTTTAGGAGAATGGATCCTTGTTCAATTTGTCATAAATATATTAGCTATCTCTACTATCTCCTAACGTCAGAAAATGAAACACTCCGCAATACAATATATGTTACAAAATCATTCCTACTATTATAGCAGATTTACTGACAGAAAAATGATGTAAGCTGACCAAAAATTCAAACCTGGCATTTTGAGGTTAGACAATAGTGAAATTCCTAACCTGACATTGTAAATAAGGGAACAGGAATTGCATCAAACAAATACCCATTTGAATAATGACTTTGAACTTACCCTACTACCACTTCCCAATCAATGCACTAAAATTCACAGTAGATAAATTTTGGTCTCATCGATCTGCAACCTTAGATTTTCACTCATCAACTATTTTCTTACGAAGTTACTTACTCTCACTCCTTTAGCTTTTCTGTAATCTCATCTCATCTCATCTCATCGAGTCTTTTCCGTTCAAAGAATAGTTGAAAAATTTTTCACTTCGCCAAATGAAATTCAGAATAATAGCTGCACAACAAATTGTTTTATCGAAGGTTCGCTTCCACTCTCATCATATCCGTCACTCATAGTTTTCGTTCTCATTATAGCATTTCGTCAATTTTTCGTTGAAACTTTTTCATTGTTGTAAATTATTGGTTACTTTTGGAATTGTATATAAAAAGCTTATATGTTAAAATAGCTTTTCTGAAGGTTACTTTTTGCAATTCAAGAGGGTATCGCAAAAATGGATTCCAAGACTCCAGTTACTTTAGCTAAGGTTATCAAAGTTTTAGGCCGTACCGGTTCTCGTGGTGGTGTCACTCAAGTTCGTGTTGAATTTTTGGATGACACTACTAGAACTATTGTCAGAAACGTCAAAGGTCCAGTCAGAGAAAATGACATCTTGGTTCTAATGGAATCTGAACGTGAAGCTCGTCGTTTGCGTTAAGAAGCTATATATATTTTAAGTCTACCGTCTTTATATATATATTGTTTCATTATACTCTTTCTGCTTCAAAAGAAATATTTTTTTTAATTAAAGAGACTAAACCATGTATTAGAAATACATATTTCAAGGATAATGTTGAGAATTTAAAAGGTGAATTAAAACCATCAATTGCTATGGGTCTACATTTGTAAGAAGTTATAATTACATTGTCCATATGATACCATAAGAGAAGTAGTTGATAGACGTCAATTATCATTTACTAGATTTTTTTCTACTGTATGTGTTTATTTCTCTATTATGATAGAGGATCATTGTAATATACTTTTTTTGAAATGGCAAACTGTGGATTGATTAAATTAATCAAGCAATTGAATGCTGTACCACCTTCGAAAGCCTCTTCATGTATATACTTTATATATCTATATTTTAATATTATAATCAGTTCTTTATTTAAATTGGGTTTGTAGCGCTATGGATGGTCGTTGGTAAGTGACTACTAGCAAGTTCACTTATGTATGATATGTACGGGTTTGAGATTGTGCACGTTATTACGTACACCATGAGAGATCGAAGTTTTACAAATGTTACCCGGATGTTAAAACGATGTAAATTTAAGGTAATATATAAATCTCAATATAAATTTAAGGTAATATATAAATCTCAATATAAATTATTCAATAACTGAATAATGAGCAATCATTAACATCAGAGGAAGACCAGATAAGTGAGCTACAGATCGCCAATATACAGTTATACAGTTTTATGGGATTACCCTCGATCCATGCTAATAACAGAACAAATTTAACTCGTTCCAACTTACCTAAGAAAACTATCGATGATTTTAGCAAAGGCAAATATTTGGTAAATGAAATTAATATAGTAGATCAACACCCTCAAAGTATGGATTTAGAAGGTGATATTCCAATGCATGATATTTCTAATGAACAGGAAATTGAGCTGGTATCCAGGTATCTAGCGTCACAGAGAAATAATCACCAAAATTTTCAACCTGAAATCAGCGATGCATACTTGGACAATATAGTTTCAAATATACCAACTACAACGAAGACCATATTTGTAACAGACACTAATTTTATTATATCTCATTTGAGTACATTAGAGAGACTGCGACAGCTTGCTCCTAATTTACACCATCAAATCATCATTCCAAATACTGTAATAAAAGAATTAGATGGCTTGAAAAATTCTGATAGAGAAGCATCTTGGTCTTCAAATGGTGAAAATTATGTTCATTCTATTGGAATGTTAGCAAGATGGGCGAATGATTGGATTTATAAAAATTTAGCTAATCAAGATTCTGGTGTCATGGGACAGAAATTGAAACAAAGAATTGATCCTACTTGCACTAAAGATGACGCAATCTTAGATTGCTGCCTTTTCTTTAAAGATGAACAAAACTGTTTTGTAATTTTATTATCTAATGATAAAAACCTGTGTTTAAAGGCATTAACTGAAGAGATACCAACTGTATCTTATAGACAGGATATGACTGCAGAACTAATAGCATCAAAAGCGTATGAAGAGAATCTTTTAAGGTTTGGACAACAGCACATCTACGATCAAGGATCTTCAACATCTGCACAAGGACATGATTTAATGGATATTAACATGGGCCATGATATAGATGAAAATGAAAGTGTATCCCCGTTAGATATTCAAGAGGTTTCAACTTTCATCTATGAAGAGGTCAGAAAGTTGATGAGATCATCAATAGATTATGTAATGAATGAAGTATATGGAGAGGATATAGAACTGATAGACTATAGCTTCGATCGTATCAACTCTCTACGAGATTCTTCAAAATGTTTGTACAAATTTTGGTTATCTGTATTTCTTGATTACTTTAAATCTTCCAAATTAAGGAAGGATAGTTGGAAAGATCTTCCTGATTGTCTATTAGAAGCACCAATCAATAAAAAAGATTTAACCATTTTTTTCCAATTTTGGCAAGAAATAATTAGGCATTTATGCTCTAAAAGAGACATCAATACAAAGAATTGGTTAGATTCAGAACTAAAAAATTGGAAGGGCCTAATAAAAAGGGCACAATAATAGCATGTAAAATAGTATAATACTTTTAAAAACTATCATAATTAACTTGCATTTTTATATAATGATCATTATATTACTTTTTTAATCAAAACGTATATTATTTTTAAAAAACGTTCCATAACATCAAGTTTGTAAACTAAATATATCGTCATAACTTAGCAATGCCATATATAAATATAGTACGAACAACTGTCATGTATATGAATTGTACTATGATTTTTCATTTTCAACTACTTTCTCAGAGTCACTATTGGACTTTTCAGATTGTATCTTAGGGGTTTTTTCATGCTCCTCTAAAACAAAGTCTCTTAATTTTGTTTTGATTGTGCCTATGGTTTCACCCGCTGCAGTTTGCGCTACACTTTTCACTGGTCCCCATAAATCAAATTTATTGATAAAGTAGAAAGACACTAAAATAAGAATGGTCAAAGTGACAAATAATGGATTGCGGATGACCATCATGAATTCATTCCAACCTAAAACGACAATAATTGCGTATATCCATAGTGGAATATGAGTAGTTGTTTTGATCATCGATCTCTTGGCATCCAATACAGTCACATTAATTTGTCTACGTACTTGAATTTGAATCTTCTCTTTTTGTACCTCATTCAAAATATGGGAAAATTTAGCTGAGTGATAAATACCCAAGTCATCTTCATACATTTCATCACTATCATGGAAATTTATATCAGGAACAACCTCAACATTATCAGAAGTCTTAATTAATGCCAAAACATCAAAAATTTTAAATGCATACTCCTTTGCGACTCTAAATGCAAGATCGACTTCTTCTTCATTTTTCCATAGTATTGGAGAATCTTCATCATCATATCTAAACTTTAGTTCAAATCTATCTCTTAGTATATTACAGATTGTGTCCTCTTTTAGGTAATCATGGATAGTGTCATTTAGTGATTTCCAAGCTGCTACACGAATAGATTTGTAAGTGGAATTATTTTCCTCATCTTCTCCACCAAATTGAAAATCATATGTGTCATCATCGAGTTTATATTTAATTAAAGTTGACGAAAAAATCGAATGGAATTTGTCCATTATTCTATCCCAAACGTCTACATCTGGGTTTGATAGTAATTGTGGAACAACATCTTTAATTCTTGCATTTATAATTTTACTTGAACGTGTGATCAACTTCTGTAATGCAGTGACACGTAATTTGTCTGAAGTTTCCTTCAAATCATTTTCAAATCTTTTGACGACTTCTTCTTTAACTTCCTCGCTTAATATTTTGGCAGCGGCAAATTCTTCAATTATATCTTCAAATTTGGACTTGGCAACCTCTGTAGAGTTGGAAAGTCTTTTTGAAAAAATTGGTTCTTTTGAAGATTCACTATTAACATCTTCAACTAATTGTAAAAATATATCTTGTGAAACTGAATCAATAAATAGTGTAATTGTCTCCAAAAATTTCAAGTAAATTTTTGCCTCCAATTCATCCCTTTTTTCTAAGTAAACAGCACTGACATATTTTGATGCATGTTGATCATACATATCTAAACATTCTGTTTTCAAAACAGATAATTCTTGTATCAATTTCAACTTATCCTTTATGACAGGATCAACATTGGAATCGTATTTAGATTTCAAAACTTCTAGAGAGTCATTTAAAATCTCCTCAGTTTTAAATCTTGCAACTAATATCTGTTGAGTCGGCAAATCTAAATCTCTATTTTCTTCGATTAATTCCCAACAGTTTTTAGCATACAAAGTCCACCCATCTAGTGGTAGATTATGATGGTATTCTGGTTTGAAATAATAATCTTCATTGTCCTTCATAATGAAATGGTCACCAAGAGATTTCACATCTTGTACAAATCTTTCTTCTTGTAGTAATTTATGTGATAAACCTACAAATTGCAATTCGAAAAAGTCAGATAACTTTTTATTCTCACATTCAGCAGGCTTACTTAAAGTTTCCCAAAGATTTATCAACTCAGTAGTTATGGTGTCGCGTAAACTTGAGATTGGAGTTACACCCACATGATCCCTAATAACAAATAATAATAAAACTTTATGACCATTTTTATTTTTACCAAATAATGATAAATTAACTTCAAAGACAGTCTTCAATAAGGCCATATTATTACCTTGATAAAGACCAATTTGTTGTTCCCACATGTTCACAATAAGGACTTCAGATACAGAAATAGCAAATAATGCAGCCTTTCTTTCAAAATCTTGATCTTCACCTCTCTCTAAACCATCGGAACCTTCAACATCCAATATGAATAAATCTGATTTATCCTCAGGGTTAACATCAACATTACTCAATAATTCATTAGAATGTGCGACCCAAATACCTTTAGTAGTTTGCTGTCTCTTAATTTGAGCATCCATAGTATCAAATGAAGTATTGAATAAAATATTCAAAAGAGTAGATTTACCACTAGATTGAGAACCAAAAACTGAAATGACATGATAATTCACACCAACATCACGTCCACCAATACAAGTCTTAAAATAAGCCAATGCATCGTCACTAAAATGTTTCTCTTCAGTGATCAACTGAATTGCTTCTTCCTTGGAATCCATATCTGTCCTGACTCAATTACAAAATAGGGAAAATAATTAACAGACTATTATTTAGTATCAACAGATAAAACCAAACCTTACCGATTCAATATAGTCTCTTCTCTTCAAGTATATTACTATCAGTTTGAAGTCGTTTAGGATAGAGTTAAATCCTTGCTGTCCTGATATCTCTGATTCTCAACCAAAAATTAACCGATTTGAAACCTTAAAACTTAAACAGAACTATCCAGTATATTTAAAACACACCAAACAAACCAAAAGTAATGAAGTTGAATCCTTCCTCTTCTTATTCCAAGTTTTATTGTCGTTCTAAATCTTTGTTCCTTGTACAATTTAAATCATTCGAAACTTTAAAATGTTTTATATATAAAATAAACGAAATTTGAAATATAAAGATATGGATCTCTAAAGATGATGAGATTAAAGGAAAGAGGTGTAATAAACAGCGAGAATTGCTATTACTGGGTAGAATTGATCATCGGGATTGAATTGGTAGTCTATAGAAGTTGTATTTTGTGTTTGGTTTGTTATTTCAAGTGAAGCATTGAGGAAGTTTAGATTACAAGAAGGAAATAATATTTTAAATATGTCAAACGGTAATACTAGTAATGCTAAATTGGCAAAGACTTTGCAAAGATTTGAATCCAGAATTGCTGCTGGTGATTATTATGAAGCTCATCAAACTTTGAGAACCATTGCCAATAGATATGTGAGGAGTAAGTCTTATCCAGATGCTATTGATTTGATTAGTCAAGGTTCCTTGTCCTTTTTGAAAGTCAAACAAGGTGGTTCAGGGACAGATTTGATTTTTTATTTGTTAGAGGTGTATGATATTGCTGAAGTTCAAGTAGATGATGTTTCAGTCTCTAGATTGGTGCAGTTGCTTGTGAATGTGGATGTCAACGAACCTAATTTAAAGGATGTGATAGTTGCAATGAACAACTGGTCTGTAAAATTTAGTGATTATAAATTTGGTGATCCCTATTTGCATAATGTTATAGGTAGCAAGTTGCTAGAGAGAGGTGAATATGTATATGAAGCTGAGAGATATCTTTTATTAGGAACTGAAGATTCTGTTGATAAATATATCGAATTGATCTGGAATTGGTTCAATCAGGATGGCGATTTACAAGAAGTTGGTTCTTTCTTCAGTAGGTTGATATTAAACTACTTATTTATATCTAACATTGCATTTGCTTATAAGGCTAAAGATGTGTTTTTGCAATCTTTTGTTGATAAATACCAACCAAAGGTACAGAATATCGAAAAAAATGGATTTAAAATGTTTCAATTCGAAGAATATCCTGAACTAAACTTTTTACAATTGTTGTTATTAACCTGTCAAACAAAAAATAAGGATTTGTTCATTAATTTGAAAACCTATTACCAAGAACCTGCTAAGAAATTTAACAAAGAAATGGAATTTTTAGGTCAAGAATATTTTGGCATCATTGCTCCAAGACAGGCCAACTTTCTACAAGATATGATGTCAGGTCTATTGGGTGGTGGTCTATAATACTAAGAATCCAATTTTAAAATCAGCCATCCATTCTATTTAGAAGATTATTTTTACGATAGTTTTATAGAGTTTACCATATACACAGATATATATATATATATACATATACCTTTAAAGCATGTCGTTTTCAGAAAGAAAGATATACAATCAGATCAATTTCTCACTATGCTAGATCGATCCAAAGCTTCTAGGAGTTCAGGTCTTTTAGCAATGAGTAAGTTCTCCTTTGCTTCTCCATAATTGAACAACTTTCTCTTTCTTTTACCACACTCAGGGTATTCTTCAATTAACTCCCTTATTTCAAGTTCATAGAAATGGAACTCAGATCTTGGAGGATGGCTAGCCACTTCCATATCAGATTTGGCATTTTCAAATGCCTTAATGTCTTTGTTCCATTCTTTTGGTGGTCTCATATCTTCAATTGTACCTAATTCTTTGGTTATCTTCCCTACGCAACCAGCTTCTTCCCATGTCTCACGTTCTGCAGTTATCTTATAATCAGGTTCATCTTTCTCAACACCACCTTTAGGGAATATCCACTTCTTCTTATGAGCTGAAGAGGTTATCATTAGTACTTGCTTCTTATCCTGTGTTAAGCAGATGCATCCAGCAACTAACCTGGCTCCAGTTATTGGTGAATAGACCTGGTTTTCTCTCCCCACTCTAGCAGCAGCAGATCTTATGACAGTTGAACTCATCTCTGGAGAGTATAGAGACTCTTGAGTAATCTTGAGTAATCTTGAGTCTCTTCCAGGTTTACCAAATGGAGGTTTAATTAACATCAACTTTTTCTTGACTGGTAAAATCATTGTTTAAATAGCTCTTGCGCCTTATACAAAAGACACTAAGTTATATAAAGTGTTAAAACACCAAAGTTAATATCCAATAAGAAACATCTTCTTGAAGGTTGAACAAATCGATAATAATTTATGAGTAATTAGTCAAAGAGTTTCAAAACTTTGCTTTATACAACAAAATCTGAATAAGTCCCTTACAATTGTAGCAATGACAGTGCAAAGAAAAGTGGTAAGAACAGTGGAAACAGTGATATTTCTACCATCTTGGTAACGTTGGTAATTGGTATTTGTCAACAGAATGTTGAATATTTGATCTTCTTAATCTTGGTCTAGTTAACTATCGATTTCTTCCATCTACAAGAATAATCAGAATCTGGGACAAGGAGAATTGTAAATGAGTGATTGTAGATTACCAATCTCATTAACCTGTATCTGTTTCTTCAGAAGGTTGTAACTTATTTCATATATTTGAATTATGATTAAATATTGTTCTATTATAGGGCAAGTTGATTTTGTTCATATTTTTCTGACCACTTTGGCCTGTTTTGGTAAGCTAGATGACGAAACGACAGTAAATGGTCTAATAAAATATTAGACAGGCTAACCGAAAAAGTTTATTATCATGTCTTGAGTACATAGACGTTGGTTGGTTGATCATTTAGTTAATCAGATTAATTGAGTATATAACTTTCAATAATCCAATCATGCTATGTTTAGATGCAGATGCATTTTTTTAAATTAACAAGTTATGTCTTATCTCATCTCAAGGATATCTTTTATTTAAATATTATGTTTTATATTGGATGTAAATAAACTCTAATAAATCCGAACCAATTATTGTAATAATCTAAGTCTGTTACCAGTGACACTTTCATATATTTACTTTCTGTCTTTCGTTCAGATGTCACATTCTTGATTCCACGACATGTCGTCTTACACTTTGATGTCGTCTGTATTTATGTTACCTGTGATTGGTTTGGATAGTTTTCTCGTTAGTATATTAGTCTTAGATGGAAATACTAGTTAATAATAATTTAGTTTTTATACTCAACCAAACAACAGCGATTCGATCTGCTCATCCCCTCCAATCCATTGTAAACTCTGGAAAATTATTCATTATAAATATTTAAATATGGAGTGTCTCTTCTAAAGATATGTCGAGGACTTGATTGCTAGATTGTAATACTGATGTATTGCGAGATAAAAGTAACTGGCGCCAGGTAATATACAAATGACAAGATCTATACTAGTACCTAGCTGAGAAAAGACATTAACAATTACATCAATGACTGTTTCAGAGTAGTAACCATTTATATTGGGATTCAACATACAGTTTATATAGTTCTAGAAGTAAAGGAACAGGTTAGTGGGATTGGTAATCTATAATCACTCATTTACAATTCTCCTTGTCCCAGATTCTGATTATTCTTGTAGATGGAAGAAATCGATAGTTAACTAGACCAAGATTAAGAAGATCAAATATTCAACATTCTGTTGACAAATACCAATTACCAACGTTACCAAGATGGTAGAAATATCACTGTTTCCACTGTTCTTACCACTTTTCATTATTTTATTCGAATTCATAATTTTGAACTTTATAATATAATACTGGCCAGGTTTGACCAAGTTACGCCTTCTTTCCCTTCACAGCAATTGACTGTAACGTGACTTCATGGGTGTCTGTTCCTCACAGGTGCAAATGACTCAAATTAAAATAATAACCAACTAGGTTCAGGCTAACGTGTCGATACGTTAAAATAATTATTATGATATCATATTATGTGCTTTCCCATATTTTTATAACAACTTTGAGTTGAAATTGGATGGTGTCAAGAGAGTATTTTGATTTAGTCGAAACTTTTCTTGAAAAGTCAAAACAAATGCTTCCTACCAAAAGGTGATTCTGCCTATTTATTAAACTCAAAGATTCTATTATAAGTAATATTTTCATTCAATTTGTCATTTACTATATCAGTATAAATTATTCAGCGTTTATAAAAAGTTTTAAGTCATGGCGTAATTAAGATCAATCAAAGTTTCTCCAAATAATGTACTTCAGAATCCAAGTTTCTTAACCTCTCAGCTGCTTGTTCAGCAGTCAAATCCCTTTGTGGTTCACCTAACATTTCAAAACCAACTAAGAATTTCCTTACGGTGGCTGATCTCAATAATGGTGGATAGAAATGCATATGGAACCAACTCATTTCCTTTTCCTCGTTGGTAGGATTAAAAGGTTGCTGATGAATACCCATAGAATAAGGGAAACTGGTTTGGAACAAGTTATCGTATTTGGTAGTCAATTGTTTTATAATTGTTGCTAAATCTTTATTTTGCTTTTCGTTGAAGTCCACAATTGCAGGGATTCTTTCCTTTGAAACAATAATCGTTTCGAATGGCCATACTGCCCAATATGGAACTGTAACAATAAAAGTATCATTTTCCAATACTACTCTTACTTTTTCTTTCAATTCTAATTGAACGTAATCACTCAATAAATGACAGCCGTTATCTTTTTGATATTTTCCAAAAGATTTAAATTCTTGTGAAACTTCACTTGGTACTACATCTAAACACCAAGCTTGACCATGAGGATGCAAATTAGAACAACCCATAGCAGTACCTTTGTTTTCGAAAATTTGTAAAAATTTATAAGGGTTGCCTTCTTTTCTTTCTTGATCTAATGTATTGTACAAAGATTGCCAAGCATTGACCACCCCAACTAATTCATCAACTTTCATTTGTGGGATAGTCAAATTATGTTTTGGACTAAAACAGATAACAAAACAATTACCTTTAACCGATTGAACTTTAAATAATCTTTTTTTGATTTCATCAGTTTCATCAGTTTCATCTATGTCAGGTTGTTCTAATTTAACAGCGGGATAATCATTTTGAAAAATATAAGTACTTTCATAAGCTGGAGTACTATTACCAGTGGCTCTTTTATTTCCAGGACATAAATAACAATTTACATCATATTCTGGAATATTTGGTTTACCTACAGTTTCTTGTTGACCTAACCAAGGTCTTTTAGCTCTATGTGGAGAAACCAATACCCATGAATCAGTCAATGGGTTGTAACGTCTATGAGAATTGTCAGTGTAATCAAATTTAGCAGTAGTCATTATTTTTAAAAATTTTCAATCAGTAATAATATTATATATCTTATCCTTTAAAGTTCTTATTGCGTAAAAGATATATCTTAGGTATGGAAATTTATCAATTTATCAATCTATCTATATATACCTATATCTGTATATGCCTGTTCATATAGATACAGACCAATAATGGAATTGATGATGTTAGTCAACTACAAACTATAATAGTACCACATTTTTATATCATCATCTTTATAATTATAAGTTTCGATGATCTAATCAGTTCTTAAGTGCCAAATCAGTTTTAATATGACTACTTATTACCTTTCGGTAAACTATGATCCGTATCTGCTAGACTTCCGGGACACATCGAACCGTCTCCCACCATCCCAGCGGATCGAAGGTTTCCGAAACATGGGGTTGCTTCAGATGGAATGGATCAGTACAATGGAACTAAATCAACAGTTTCCATTCTATGTGTATATGAAAGAATACCTGCAAAATCTAGATGTGTTGGTCACATATACCTAAACATATATGGATATGGGATTTCACTCATTTGTGCCATCTTTAGAAATACATTCTGTTTTCAATAGAACAAGAGACAGAGACAGAGGATGGGAGAGAGGACTGCTGATAGTTGACAACAACTCAACGATCCCATCTACTGTTTCTATTTCTTCATACAAGCTTTCAACTAACAATGCAACTAAAACAAGCAGAGGTTTTGGTCCTCACTTGAATTGAATTAGGAAATTATCTCCCAACTGAAAGTAAAAATATGAAGATGATTTATAACACACATTTTAACAAAGACACTCTCCAGACTTGGTGCTAGAAGTATCTACCGGTTGTCTTCTTGCCGTCATAAAAACCAACAGCAGATATAGTTAGCTGGTTTGGTTGTTCCACCATTATGTATATATATGTAAGCATCGTTTATCACAGACACAGTCTGCCTTCGGTCTGCCGTTATCCGAGATCTCTTGTGGCAGCCAGATCTGGGGAAACTAAAGCCAGTTCGAAACTGCAAGAGTAAGAGTGTATGTTTGTATACAGTGTAAGAGATAGATAGATATTGTTGATGCTCAAAAAGATTAGATACATGATGAAGTAAAGATTCCACAAGTGGCCTTTGTTATGCTAAGGCTACTTTCAATTGATTAACCATGTCTTTTCTGTTTGTTTTCTTGGGGGTGGAGGTCTGTCGTCCATTTTTAGTTTAATCTACTCATCGACTGACATCAGACATTCTTGTACGTTGAAGTTTATTGTTAATACTACCATCTATCTATTTGAAGTTGTGGGGAAGTTAGTCTCAATCAATAACTAAGGGATTTCGATAACAATCCTTTCAAGATAAAATTTATATAAATATCAGACATATCTGATTCTTCAAAATCCAATCTTGCGTAAGTTCGATTATGTTTATATTTAGATATATGTTATTATTATAACATCTGACTCTATAATATCATAGCATTATTGCTACTACAAGATCCATCAGATTGATTAAGTTGTGCAATTTTACACTAAAATAATTAAAATAATAATATGTCTGTCCCTTTCTTTAATAAATCATCAGAGGAAATACCTCTTGTTTTAACCAAGAGAACTCCTACTGTCATCGAACAATTCACTGAGACTTATGGTGTTGCTCCAGATTTCATAACTAGATCACCTGGTAGAGTTAACTTAATTGGTGAACATATTGATTACTGTGACTTCTCGGTTTTACCAATGGCCATCGATGTCGATATGGTTTTGGGTATCAGAGTCTTAGATGAATCTGAAAATTCAATTACTATTTCAAATTCTGACAAGAGATTTGTCCAAAGAAAGTTCGATTTACCATTAGATGGTTCTTTTGTTAACATCGATCCTTCTGTTTCAGATTGGTCAAACTATTTTAAATGTGGGTTACATGTTGCTCATGAATTCTTAAAAAGTTTAAGTCCAGAAAAATTTAGTAACAGACCTTTAGTAGGTATGGAAATATTCTGTGACGGTAATGTCCCAACTGGTGGTGGTTTATCTTCTTCTGCTGCTTTCATTTGTGCTACCGCTTTAGCTATAATTAGAGCCAATATGGGACCAAAATATGTCGTTTCAAAACAAGACTTAATGAGAATTACTGTTGTTGCTGAACATTACGTTGGTGTCAACAACGGTGGTATGGATCAAGCTGCCTCTGTTTGTGGCGAAGAGGACCATGTCTTATACGTTGAATTCAAGCCTCAATTGAAAGCCACTCCATTCAAATTCCCACAATTAAAATCTAAACAAATTCAATTTGTTATTGCTAACTCACTAGTTGTCTCAAATAAACACGAAACTGCTCCAACAAACTATAATTTAAGAGTAGTTGAAGTCACAATTGCTGCAAACTTGTTGGCTACCAAATATGGAGTTTCTATCCAAAAGAGAAACGACGGCAATAGCTCAAGTTATGGCACTTTAAGAGATTTTATGAATGCTTACTATGCTCGTTATCACGGTGTCACTGTTCCATGGGATGGTGATATCAACACTGGTATTGAGCGTTTAGAAAAAATGGTCGAATTAGTTGAACAATGCCTTGGTTCAAACAAAGAAGGGTTTACAGTCGATGAAATTGCTGCTGCATTGAACATTTCAAGAGAAGCATTCACCAATAATTATTTGACTATCTTCCCTGTCAGGTTCCAAGTCTTAAAATTATACCAAAGAGCTAGACATGTTTACACTGAAGCTTTAAGAGTTTTGAAGAGTATTAGACTATTGACCTCTACTGAATTTAACAGCGATGATGATTTCTTCACTTCGTTTGGTAACTTAATGAATCAATCACAAGAATCATGTGACAAATTTTACGAATGTTCATGCCAACAATTGAATGAAATTTGTGAAATTGCATTAGCTAATGGTTCCTTTGGTTCACGTTTGACTGGTGCAGGTTGGGGTGGCTGTTCTGTCCATTTAGTTCCAGCTGGTGCTGAAGCTGAAAAAGTTAAGAAAGCCTTAATTGATAACTATTACAAAGTTAAATTCCCAAATATCTCTGAAAGTGAAATTGACAATGCAATCATTATCTCCAAACCTACAATTGGAAGTTGTGTTTACGAATTGTAAATGAACTAATTTAAATGCAATTAAATTTTACATAAGTTGGTTCCCACTAGGACAAGCAGTTTAAATCCCATAATTCTTATAATGCCTCGATTTTCTAATGATAAATAAATCACGAAGTTTAACCTTAAGTTTAACCTCTAATTAATGATTATGAATTTTATAATAAATAAAAAATACAATACTGATATTATAACCATTCTTCTTCCAAGTACTGATAGAGTGTAAGTGATGTATGGTAAAAGGGAAAAAGATGACAACGTCAGCAAGAATGGAATAATTTACGATAGGAAAACAATATGGAAATAAAGACTCAAGCAGGCAAAAAAAGTAACTAAATTGTAACAATACTTCCTACGTTGCCAAATTCGAAGTAATAAATATTTTTAATTTCAAGGCTTTACTCTTACTTGTTTGAAAAATAAGGGAATAAGTCTTCGATTAAACCTATCCTTCTTCAATTTGAATCGGCTCAACAGTCTATCCCTAATATATCAAACTACATCCACTTAATCTCAGAAATCAATGATAGCATATAGAAAAATATCATCGACATAAATATCCTTCAACTTGTAATCCTAACCAAAACATCTTTAAACAGTTTTTCTTTATGCCAAAATACTAAAAACCTTAAAAAAAATCCATCACCAAGCTTTAATTTACTACAGGGGCTCTTTTTCCAATAAGGGGCAGTTTTCGAAATTGGTAAACGTAATAAGCTTAAGGTAATGATGATAGAAATAGGATAAAGGAAGAGTCTGCAGTAACCTCTTCATCTATGTAGGGTTGGATATATTTAGACACGGTTGTTACAGTTGTTGTTGTTGTGGTTGGTTCTGAAGATAAATTAGTAGGTAGCTCAAATTCTCTAAATTAAACGGTAAATTGAGTTACTGATTAATTTTTCGAAGCTAATAGTAGTCATTGTAGTAGTCTTAATCTGGTCTTGCTCTGCAGGATGGTTGCTTTTAGAATGCAAGTATGGCGAGCTAGTTAGAGAGAGAACTAACCAGACTAACTTGGATATTTTATTTACATGAAAAAAAAGTAGTGAAATTCTGTAGCTTGATTCTGGGTTATATTTAAATTTGTTCATCTACAACGTCAAATTAATCATTGTTTTACTTAAAAATGACCCTTAAGGGAGTAACTGGTTAGAGGAAGGTTTCTGATACTTGATAATATCACTACGATGCTTGCAGAAGTAAGATATACTATCATAGGATACATTGTGTTTACTATTGTGTTTCCTGATTAATTATCTCTATCTTTATTATTATTTCTTCGCTAAATCTCCTATAAGTCCAATTTGGTTTCCTGTCACCTAGCTACTGCATATGTTGTATTGTAAAATTATTTAATTAATTTCCTTCACCTCAATTTAAATATAGAGCTAATTCCATTATCTGCTTACCAGATAATTAATATAAAACATTACTGTAATTCTTATCAATTATATCATTCTCACTTCTTGTCAACTCGATAGCATTGTAAGACAATGCCTGTTGAATTGAGTAACAGCAAGTGCAATTGAATTGAAATACACATAATGGCTGACAATATTTCAGAAATAAATGAAAAGTTAGGAGATTTAAACAATTCAAGAGCTAATAATAATGGTGCAACTAATGATGAAAGCGAGGAAACTCTAGAACCTGAACATATTTTAGAGAATTTTGATAATACAGGACGTTCTTTTGCCAAAGATTCGAGACCTTCATCAATTTCAGAACATGAAAGTACAGAATCATTGACTAACAGCCGACTGGTTAATAGAATTACTTCTTTGGCAAGAACCTTTTCTCATGTAGAGACCTCCAGCAGTGAAGCTGACTTTGAAACAATTAAAGACCCTAGAAAGATAATAGAAAAATTTGTGAGAGATGCTTTTGAACAAGGTATTCATATCAGAAACACTAGTATAATAATGGAAGATATTACCGTTCAAGTTCCCGATACATCAAGACAAGAAGCCAGTACATTTGGCGATTTCATTTTATTGCCAATTACAATTTACAAGATGATTAAAAAATTCACACAACATAAGAAGATGAAATCAATTTTAAGTGAAGTAAACTTCTTGGTAAAACCAGGAAATATGGTTTTGGTTTTAGGAAGACCTGGATCAGGCTGTTCAACTTTGTTGAAAACTGCAGTAGGCGAAACTAGTTCATATAAAGGTAACGTATCAGGATCTGTTACATATGATGGTATTCCTCAAAAAGAAATGGTTAAAAATTATAAATCAGACTTAATATACTGTGCTGAAACTGACATTCATTTCCCACATTTAACTGTTAAACAAACTTTAGATTTTGCCCTGGCTTGCAAAGTTCAAAACGTTAGAATAAATAATATGTCAGCAAAGAAACAAATTGGCATTGCAAGAGATTTATTGGCAACTATATTTGGTTTACGTCACACTTACTCTACAAAAGTTGGCAATGATTTTGTTAGAGGTGTTTCCGGAGGTGAAAGAAAGCGTGTTTCTATTGCTGAAGCATTGGCTGCCAGAGGTACCATTTATGCTTGGGATAATGCTACAAGAGGATTAGATGCGTCTACAGCACTGGAATTTGCCCAGGCTCTTCGAACATTTACAGAATTATTAAAATCAACCTCTTTCTGTTGTTTGTACCAAGTCAGTGAGAATATATTCCACACATTTGATATGGTGACAGTGCTTTATTCAGGAAAACAAATCTATTATGGCCCTGTCGCTAAGGCTAAGGACTTCTTTGAACGAATGGGATACAAATGTCCACCAAGACAAGACACAGCAGAGTTTTTAACTGCATTAACAGATCCTAATGGGCTCCATCTCATTAAAGAAGGTTTTGAAGGAACTGTACCAAGGAGCGCTGACGAGTTTGAGTCGTATTGGAAGAGTTCACCTGAGTTTAAACAGTTGTTGTCAGATATCGAAACTTATAAGACAGAAGTAGACCCAGAGAAGACGAGAGAAATCTACACAATGTCCTTAAAGCAGGAAAAGACAAAATGGACAAGAAAGAGTTCTTATTATACTGTATCATTTCCAGAACAAGTTAAATTATGTACTATTAGAGGATTTCAAAGAATATATGGTGACAAGAGTTTTTCCATCATTAGCACTGTAGCTGCTGTTTTTCAATCATTCATTATTGGATCTCTATTTTATAACACACCGTCATCGACATCTGGTGCGTTTTCTAGAGGTGGTACCCATTTCTTTATGCTATTATACTATTCCTTGATCAGTTTAGCCAATATTTCATTTGCACAGAGACCAATTATTAATAAGCATAAAAGCTATTCTTTTTACCATCCAGCTGCGGAAGCACTCTCAGAGAATCTTTCATTCTTTCCATTCAGAATGATAGGTTTAACTATGTTTATGGTGGTAATATATTTCTTGGCAGGATTGAGAAGAACGGCTAGTGCATTCTTCATAACTTATTTATTTCTTACTATGGCTGCGGAAATTATCAATTGTCTATTTCAGATGATTGCAGCTGCTTGTGAAACTATAAATGAAGCCAACTCTATAAATGGGATATTAATGCTGTCATTGTCAATGTACTCGACGTATATGATCCAATTACCAGAAATGCGTGTATATTTTAAATGGATATCATTTGCATTACCATTAAGGTATGGGTTTGAGTCAATGTTAAACGCTGAATTTCACAATAGATATATGAGCTGTGGTGGCACACTAGTCCCATCTGGTCCAGGATATGAGAATGTCCCTCCCTCAAATCAGGTTTGCGCATTCCCTGGCTCTACACCTGGATCATCCGAAGTTCTTGGTGATAATTATTTGAGGGTCCAATTTACTTACCAATATAAGAACACATGGAGAAATTTTGGTATTTTTTGGTGTTTTTTGTTAGGTTATCTTGGGTTAAAGTGTCTTCTAGCTGAATTCAAACCGTCATTTAGGAAAGAAGGCAATATTTTGTTATATAAAAAGAATTCCAAAATACTTTCTCCATTTAAAGATGAGGAATCAACTCCTGATGTAGGTGAAGTGAGTTTGAAACATCACACGACTGCAACCTCTTCAAATAATGAAACTATAGTACATGAAAAGGATGAAGTATTCGAAGGCTTGGGAAGTACTGGAAACTTCCTTTGGAGAGATCTTGTTTATACGATCCCACTTGAGGGCAGTACCAGAGTTTTATTGGATCATGTTTCAGGATATTGTATCCCAGGAAAACTGACTGCTTTAATGGGTGAATCTGGAGCTGGGAAGACTACTCTATTAAACACTTTAGCACAAAGGAATGAAATAGGTGTTGTGACAGGAGATATAAAAGTTGATGGTGCCAAAATTGATATTAGTTTTGGGAGACGTACCGGTTATGTTCAACAACAAGATGTCCATTTAGCAGAATTGACTGTAAGAGAAGCTTTAATATTCTCTGCTATGATGCGTCGTCCTGAATCAGTTCCTTATAGTGAGAAATTGGACTTTGTTGAAAAGATAATCGAGGTTTTAGAGATGGGAGACTATGCTGACGCTTTGGTTGGCTTAGAGGGTAGTGGCTTAAATGTCGAACAAAGAAAAAAATTGTCAATTGGTGTTGAACTAGTTGCCAGGCCTGATATTTTATTGTTTGTAGATGAACCTACCTCTGGGCTAGACTCCCAAGAAGCATGGTCAATTGTCCAATTATTGAAAAGGTTATCAGAGTCTGGACAGTCCATCTTATGTACCATTCATCAACCTTCTGCAACACTATTTGAACAATTTGATAGGTTGTTACTTTTGAAAAAAGGTGGTAAAACAGTATATTTTGGAGATATTGGTAATAATTCTGATACTGTCCTAGATTATTTTGAGAGGAATGGTGGAAGGAAATGTCTCGAAAGTGAAAACCCAGCTGAATACATTTTGGAAATAATTGGGGCTGGTGCCTCTGCTTCTGTAGAAGAAGACTGGGGTTCAGTTTGGAATAACTCACCTGAATCTACAACTGTTCAAAATGATATCGAAGGATTACTAAGTGAAAAGGGCAATAGGCCTGATGGTGAGCACTCCATTAATAAAACATATGCCACTTCATACTTTTATCAATTTAAATGTGTCCAGATGAGAGCATTTACAATTCTATGGAGAGATACTAATTATTTAGTATCGAAATTTATGCTTTTCTTAGTTACTGGATTATATATTGGTTTTACATTCTTCCATGTCCCCCAATCTTATAATGGTTTACAAGGTGCTCTGTTTGCAGCATTTTTGACACTGATTACTTCAGCACCAGTAATGAATCAAATACAAGCTAGGGCAATAGAGGCAAGAGAATTATATGAAGTTCGTGAATCTAAGTCAAATGTATTCCATTGGTCTTTATTACTTCTTTGCCAATATTTCAGTGAAATTCCATATAGTCTTGTATTTTCTGCCATTTATTTTGTAAGTTTCTACTTCCCTGTTGGTATATTTTACGAAGCGTCTCGATCAGCAGTATTTTACTTAAACTATGGAGTTATGTTCCAATTCTTTTACGTTGCCCTGGGATTAATGGTTTTATACCTGTCGCCAAATTTACAATCAGCAAACGTGATCATGGGTCTGACTTTATCTTTCCTTGTAGCATTTTGCGGTGTTGTACAGCCAAAGACTTTAATGCCAGGTTTCTGGACATTCATGTGGAAAGCATCACCTTACACATATTTCGTTCAAAATTTAATTTCAATCATGTTGCATGATAAGCCTGTTGTTTGTAAAGAGAAGGAGCTTTCGTTTCTTGATCCTCCTACAGGTTTAACTTGTGGAGAATACATGGCACCATTTCTCACAATAGCTCCAGGATACATAAACAATCCTGATAGCACATCTAATTGCGGATATTGTCTCTATTCAGTAGGTGACAGCTATTTAGAGAGAGTGTCAGCAAGTTATAGTAATCTATGGAGAAATTTTGGATTTTATTGGGCATACATTGTATTTAACCTAATAGCAATGGTAGTAAGTTACTACATTTTCCATATTTTAAAAATTCCTTCCAAGATAATACATATAATTAAAAATGCACTTGCAGCATTTAGAATCAAACAAAAGAATAAAAATAACAATTGATAAAACCCTATTTTCTTTTGTTTGTTTGTTTGTTTGTTTGATTCCCTTTAACACTTAATAATAAAAAGACATATTGAACTTTCATATTTAATTAATTACTACTTTCAATAATAATAATAATACTAATACAAATACTAATACTAATACTTGATATAAATAACACTCTTAATTCATATTTGGATGACATTGGCTTGACATATCTTCTTGATTACGTCGCCTTTATTCACTTTTAGTTTTTAAGGCCTTAATGAACAGAAAGACCGCATGGATTATTCATCTATTAAAAAAAAAAGTTAGATGAGTACCTTTATTCGAATTGAATCAAAATTATTGCCCTTACAAATGGTGTAATAGCAAGACATTCGACTCGATTAATGATTGAAATGAATAATATTAGTTATATTAAGGGGAACATATTACATGGAGGTAATATTCCTAGGATTCTTATTCACTCTTGTAACTGCAATGGCACTTGGGGTGGTGGAATAGCTTATCAGCTTGCTGTACACTATCCTGAAGCTGAAAAAATCTACACGGACATATGTGATGATTTTGGTTCTGAATTGCTTGGGAAATGTGTTCTAATACCTAGCTTTAGCGATGATTCATTATTAATTGGATGTCTTTTCACTTCAGTTTATGGTGGATCTAGTCATGATACTAAAAATGAAATATTGAAATATACCAAACTATCACTAATGCAGCTAAGTCTACAATTAGAAAATAATGATAGCTGTATCGATACGTGTTTAAGTGAATATAATCAATTACTAATATCAAATATTAAACATCATTTAAAGGATTATAAGCTAGAAATGCCAAAAATAAATAGTGGGATATTTAATGTGCCATGGGAAGAGACTGAAAAGATTTTAAAAGAATTAAAACCTATGGAGTTTACTGTATTTAGTATATAGTTTAAACATAAATATTTCTTAATTATTATTAATAATTTAATTTATATCATTAATTAATTGGGTATTTAATAAGTGATAATTTGAAAAATAGATAATATATCAACCAATGTTTTAATAAAATAAAAATTCAGATTCGGATCCAAACTGTGATTAAATATATAATCAATCAATATTAGAAAACAATAGCTCGTGTATATTTATCTCGATTGTCCTTGAAAAATAAATACAATTATTTTAATGGATGCTTCAGTAAAGGGCAGGTTCAATTGTTTGTGAATTTCTTAAATTTTCCCTTTCAAATTCCCTCCATGTTCTCATTTTAATTTTAGAATGATCAAATTCACCCTCAATATCATCTTTCCCCTCTGCATCATTGCCACCAGCAATTGTTCTTGTTTCCCCCCAACTGAAGTCATCAAATTTCCAGTATGCATATGAAGGAAGAATAAAATTCCAAACAGGCAAGGCAAACAGATAAATTAACATCCAAATCAAGTAAGACCATCTAGTAGCAGTAACAACCACAATCAAACCAGGTAAACCTAAAATTATACTTAACAAAACTAATGTCAAGATAGGAGTAGGGTTTGAGATAATAGCAAAAACAATCACATAAATAGTAAAACATAATGCTAATGGTAACACTAAAGTACCCAACAATTCCATACCAATAACAAATTGCATTGAAAAACAGAATGTACCACATAGATCTCTGATTAAAACTAGTTCAAATAGATTATGAACTGTAGAGTTAATCCAACGACGACGTTGTGAAAGAAGAACCTTAAAGCTATCTGGCGCAATGGTTTTACAGGCAGCTTTAGGGACAAACACCTGTTTTCTCTTTGGGAATGTTTTTAACATCAAAGATGATAGATATCTATCTTCACCCAATAGTAACAAATTCTTCTTATGCAAAGTGGTGGTAACATTATCCGAATATCTCTCCACAATATCTGGATTTGCCAAAATAGGTACCCAATAACCATCTGAACCTTTTGGAGATTTAATACGATAAATTGAGAAACAACCTGGCAAACATGTCACGGAACCAAAAACAGATTCAAATGCCTTTGATTGATGATGAGAGATGTAATATTCAAATACTTGAATTGCAGTTACCCATGACTGCCTTTTATTTGCAATTTTTGTTTCACCACATAACCCCATAATCATTGGATCTCTAACCATTTCGGCAACCATATGAGTCAAAGAATCTGGATAAACTTTAGTATCCGCATCAACCATTAAGACTGTTTCATAGAAATCAGCCATCAACCCTGTAATTCTCCATATATTTTTCAACATTTGGAATTCCAATTCTGACATTCTTTCATCAAAGGTTATTTTTTGCAAAAATGACATTAGAATAATTTGAGAATCACGCTTACCTCTATTACCTGGTTTTGCAGAACCTTGCTCATCCGGTGTACCACATTTAACTACTACAATCATAGGTACATGCTGTTGTCTTTCCGAAGGGACAGTTTCATCATCATACTTATAAAAACCAGCATAGATCTTTGCCATATTGTGTCTCTTAGTACCAGATGCAACAGCTACATAAGAATATGCCTGAACTTCATCAGGAGGAATAACAAAATCTGTCATCATTTCTAAAACAGTTTCTGGTGTTGTTTTATCGTTACCTGAACCTTTAATCAAACCGTCACATAAGACCATCAATAATTTATGAGAATTTGGATAATCAGTTGTAGTCAACGAGTCTAAAGTCGATCTGATACCTTGTTCACCTTCAGAATAGCAGGTAACACAACAAATCGTGTGGATTAATGGAAAATCAAATGGCATATAATCAACTGGGGGTTGTTGAACTACATCTGGATGGATATCAGTTGGGTCTAGTGAACGAACCTCAGAAGCCGCAGCCATAGGATTAGTTGCTGCTCCGTTCCATAAAAGTGATGTTGAAGATATTAAGGCAGATGGATTACGCGAATGCAAGCCATAGAATGATTTATTGTCAGGTGTCTCATTCGAGACTCTTAATGCATTCTGAGTACTCATTGTAACCACATCACCAGATTTTCCAAACCTCATTGAATCATTATTCAAATCAAGAGTGACTTCATTCAATGGCAAAAACTTTGAACCTCTTCTTTTATGAGTTTCCATTCTTGAAGCATTTGATGGAAACTGATCTCCTGGAAAAGTAGGCTTCTGAGATCCGATATTTAATCCTTGACTGTTTATGTTTTCAGACCAATCTTCGATTTCATTAATATGTTTAACCATCGATTTGTTATCAATTACGTAAGCACCTTGCTTTCTGCTTACGATCCAACGGAAATAACAAGCCACAATGAACTTTGCTACGACGACAGATAAAATAAAAACAATCGAAACGTATAATACTATGTCTGAAACAATACATCCAACAGTTTTTGAATCAACTTCACCAACTCTAATAATTTCAGTTAAACATCGACCAATTTTTTTCTCATGACTTGTAGTAAATACGATAGATAAATCATAACCTTGCAGATTACTTTTGCGCAGATCATCAAACAATGCAGGATAGGTCAATTGATCTGTTTCTAGCCAATCTAATAAGGACAAATCTAAGACATGACCATTGTACACAACTAAATTTCTTGTTGAATTTTTAATATCATCCCAAGTAAAATAAACGTCAGCATTGCTGTTTAAGCTATAATATGCATTTCTGGACTCTTCAGAAGTATGACAAGCCCAACCAGGGTAGTATTCTGATTCAGTAAAATTTGGTTTTGTTGAACCATCCTGAGAGAATGGCTTACATGGGAAATACCATGCCATATTACCGTTGTCATCAAATGGAGTAGTTGCATTATCTCTTGGATTGATTATACCAAGACAATTACCATTAACATTTTGAAATAAAAATGAAGCATCCATTCCACCATAACCTATAGGTGGATAAAGAACGTTTGTACCCGCTTCTATACCTGCTGCAGCTGGGTGAGAAGAAGAATCCAGATTATAAGCTTTACCATTAATAATCAGATAACTAGTTGAAACTTGATTATTTTTAAAACGAATTGGTGGATCCTTACAAACAGTTCTTGAGAAACCAAAAGTAATATAAGCAACAAATGCACCTAGATAAAAAATAATTGAAATCAAAGCAATTTTCTCTCTCCAAGCCATTTGTCTTTCTTTCTTTGGCATGCCAAATAAAGATAATAAAGGCGCAGGTGCCCAAAAGGTTATAATGTAGCAATATAATTGCCATAAACTCAATGATTCCTTTTCCTTATCATTCGAATTAGGTTTAGCATTTTTAGCATTTGGATTTGTTTCATATAACATATTTGTAGATTCATCTATCTGAATTGATGATTTCATAAATGGATCATTTTGTAAACCTGCCAAATCCAAATCATCCAATTCTATACTTTCTCTAATATCAGACTCTTTCCCGAGAGATTCATGACCAGTCCTACGAGATCGTATTGAATTGTTCTTATGAATATTGAAACCACCACCACTCCTTAACTCTGCATCATCATTATTTGGCAATAAATTTGGATCCAAACCAGTTGAAGAAGGTTGAACAGCAATTTTACCCCTTTGTTCTTTAGTCTTTTGAACATAATAATAGTGAGGATTATCAGGATTGTTCAACCTGTTTCTTTCTGGTCGAATCAATGAGTTCTGTCTGTTGATTCGACTGTTACTTCTTAAAGAACCTCTGTTCGAATTCAATAAACCTTCATTGTCTTGGTCAAACTGCACATAGTAATCATCAGAATGACCCTTCATCATACACAGCAACAACTACAACAACAGCACTGACCTAACTAAATATCTCAATAGACTTCTGGGATCCTACCACTGACAGATACTGACTCGAAACTAGTTTACTATTTATATATCTTGTGTTGTTGTGTGGTTATAGATTCAAGCGATGCTCTTGTGAAATAAATTTTCAATATTTAAATGAAATGTAAACAGAAGAGATATTTAGAGATGAGCTCAAGAAGAACAACGATGACAAAAGGAATTGTAATGAAGGCAAGACATTCAGGACAGGACGGGACTGTGGTTATTATCAGGGATTTTGAGATGTTTACAATTGAATATATTTAAAAGAGATAGTTGAAATAGGTTAATGATGGGATTTGTCGTCAAGAAATAAGGTGTCAGCCGTATTTTTCTTTGAATAAAGATTTGAGAATATAGATTGCCAAGAGATCCAGGAAGAATAAATTAAATACAAGGAATATTATAATTTTAATACTAGTTGTAGATTAAATATTTGGTTTATTTATTAGGTTTTATGATTACAATTTTGTCCCTTCTCCGCATTGTCGACATATTGAATATATAGATCAGTTCCTATGAAGGGATATAAAACTGTTGAATTGGCAATTGGATCTGATCTTTGATTTTCCACAATGGTAAGACGTTTACTTAAACCAGTTGAACCAAGATATATCCTTCCTAACAGCTTTAAAATATACCTCCCTTCCCGTACCGTTATCTGCTCTTTCTACCTTTCCTCCCTGCCAACGTGAATCCCATTCACCTTCCGAACGCACGTGACCAAGGCTCGTTGCAATCAGATTGCAACTGCAACTGCAACTGAACCGTCTCTCTCTCTCTCTCTTTCGAAGCTCAGGTCAAAGGATATATTCAATTCGATAAGGTTGCTGGATTATCGTTATTCTAGATCATTGAGAACCTATCTTTGATACTTTCTTGGGGGAGGGATAGACACTACTTCTTTGAAGGTTATTCTCTGTTGTTCGTTCGTTTGAGATACCATTACGAGCTTATTAAAGACACAAAGTGAAGAGCAAATTAAAGCTGAGCTACTGGAAGTTGGAACTTAACGTTGGAAATTTCGAACGTTTATATATATATATATATAGAAATTTGGGACAAGACAGAAAGTCAAACAGACAGGCAATTGATCTAATTAGCTTCATTTATCTTGAATTGAGATAAAGAGGGACACCAAGTTTATCTATCAATTAATTGCAAGAGGCTGTTGGCTTAATAATTCAAATACAATAGTTCAATAGTTAAAGATTTCGATGATTTCAAGACAAATCTTGAGTAGACCAATTGTTGGTCGTAGTTTGTTGTTGAGAAGTGGATTGACATGTAGACCAGTTTTGGGCAATAGTTGTAGACTATTGCATAGTTTTAGAGTGTTGAAACAAAAAGAAAATGATAATGATAAGGGAGAGATTGTATTTAAGAGCAAGAAACCGTTAAGCAGGATTCCAATTGGGGGAAGTTTTGAAAAACAGTCAAATTCTGCTAACGGTGATCGTAAACCTATTGTCAATACTGCCAGTGGTACAATTGAATTTTCAACTTGGAAAGCAGCATTGTTATTTATCGTTGTTGGTTCAGGATTATATTTTATCTTTGAGAAAGAGAAGAAAAGATTAGAAGTTGAAAGGGAAGCTGAGGCTAATAGAGGGTATGGTAAACCTGTAGTTGGTGGACCATTTAGTTTAATCAATTGTTCCACTGGGGACAGATTCAACGAAGAGAATTTGAATGATAACTGGTCGATAATATATTTTGGTTTTACACATTGCCCAGATATTTGTCCTGATGAGTTGGATAAGTTAGGAGTATGGTTGAATTCATTGAAAACCAAATTTAATATCAAGTTACAACCAATCTTCATTACATGTGACCCAGCAAGAGATACACCAGAAGTGATGGAAAACTATTTAAAAGATTTCCATCCTGATATAGTTGGGTTGACAGGTAGTTACGATGAAATCAAAAATACTTGTAAACAATACAGAGTTTATTTTTCCACACCACCAAATTTAAAACCAGGACAAGACTACTTGGTTGATCACTCAGTATTCTTTTATCTAATGGACCCAGAAGGTCAATTTGTACAAGTGTTGGGTATGTCCAACGATGAAGTTACAGGTGTTGATAAAATCAAAGAGCTAATCGATGGCTATGTCCCATCGAGTGAAAGAGAAAAGCGTAAAGGCAAGTGGTATTCGTTCTTATTCGAATAGTTTAGTTATAATGAGAACTTTGAAAGAAAAACTTGCAAAGAAACCAGCCCATATCCTCATCGGTAGGGAAGGGACACACACACACACACAAACAAACCCTGTTAAACCAGAAATTTTAATTGTCAAGTCAAAACAAAGTACTTACGTTCCAGTTCAATAAGATGAAGAAAAATTTTTCATTCATATTCATTCATTCATTCACAATATTGAACCGTTCGACTCTAAATAGAAAGTATACTAGACATCTTGTAAATAAGAACAGGAAGAATAAAAATTGATTTTTTTTTTAATTATCTTTACTTGAATTAGGTTGGTTATAGTTTCTCTTGTCATAAAACGTTATACCAATCCAGTGCATGGTTGAGTTTGTGGACTGACTGACTACCTTGCACGAACGAACGAACGTTCAGTTGAGGTTGCTTGAACGTTTCTTGCTATAACCAGGAGGAAACTTAAAAGCAAAGTGAAGGAAAGCCAAAGCCAAAGCCAAAGCCAAAGCCAAAGTAACAAGGAACGTTCATTCTTACACGAAATGGTGTTGGGTCTTGTGAGGAAGACAGGTGAGCACTCTTGACTTCTTTTAATAGCAGCCTTGGAACACTACCAGAACTGCTCTCCCATTGCAGATGAGAGATGCCAAAAAGAGACAAGACATGGCAAGACAAAACACACATTGCTTGCTGGGATAACGTTCAATCCTCGCCATCCTCATCCTCATCCTCATCCTCATGCCCCCCAAATAAAATGGTCAAAGAGTTCTTGTTTTGTTGCTTTGCTTTGGCTTTCCTTCACTTTGCTTTGTGATATCGTTATACCCTCTTGCTGTCTTGTCTTGTCTTATTCCAGTTGCAATTGCTCTTGCAGCTTTGAATCGTGTCCTGTCCAGTTGGAAAATATATGGCTGGTGATTTTGGAGTTGCAGTTGCAGTTGCAGTTGCATTTCAATTTTGCTCACTGTTGTTGCACTCTTGTTGTTGTATTCCCGTGGTTTCCTTTTCCTTCAATTTTCCTTTTCCTTTTCCTTTTCCTTGTCTGGTCTCTTGGATGGTAACCAAGTGGTTCGTTAATTTGAACATTTCCACTCACGTCCTGGTCCTAGTCCCAGTCCTATTCCCAGTTCAAGCTAAAGCTAAAGCTAAAGCTCTAGTTCAACTTCATCTGGTTCCTCTTGCCATCAGTGATTGTTACTGTTGTCGAACCGAATTTTTGTACGTCCTGAGCTTTAGAGTGATTTCTTCGTCTCTCTTGCTTAGCCTCTGGTGTTGTTGTGTATCTTTCACTCTTTGGCTTTGGCTTTTGGTCTTGGTCTTGGTTTTGGTGTTATATATTATATATTATATATATATTTTGCAAAACTACACGATATATAGCAAAGTTAGGTGGAATATCTTAATACAAGACTTATCAAGCCACGGTGAAGAAAGGTAGAAAAGTACAAGAGAACCTTGGGTTTAGTTAAATTAAAAGTTGGACTGTATACTGCCCAAACCTGTAAGATACTGTTCATATCGAAGTTTCAAGCTTTCATTATCTCTGTTATTGCTTTAAAAACAGAGTTGAATAATTTTTTTTCCAAGCTGGGGATTAACTCATAATCAAATATTATTTATCTCATTCTCATTGTCATAATCATAGTCATAATCATATCCATAACCTCAACCGCAACCAACATATCTATAAAGCAATAATGACAGTGAGACTATATTGGTTCACAGCTGTTATGGGCTACGTTGTGCAAACAAAATTTCTATCCCATGTCCAATCTTTAAACACCAACAAGAACAATGACAATTCCACTTCAGACTCCATCACAGTCTATTTGACTTTTATCTACTTTGCTTCATGGTTACTTATCTTCCCATTATCTAAACTATTAAAAGATAACTCTACAAGCTCATTGCCAATTTCAAACCAGATCGAAAACCGTATCAATTCAGAGAACTTAAATTTGAATCACAAACAACTGTTCTCCTATTCATATTTCAAATACTTTGTCAAGATCTTTACCTTGGCTATCCTAGCTCTGGTCACTGTCCTTTCTTATCATACTGCTTTGGCTATTACTCCTGCATTCGATGTGGCTTTAATTCAAAATACTTCAAAATTCGAAATCACTATACTATTGTTTGGTATCTGTGGTATAGCTAAGAGAAAGAATATCTTTAGAAACTATGTCATAATCATGTTTGGCTTATTAGGTGTCCTTCTAATCGCCTATACAAAGGCCACTTGCGACTTCCTTTCTGGTAAGCTAACTATAAACCAAGAAACTGGTGAATTAAATGATCCTTTCTTATTTGATAGATTAAAAGGTGCTCTGATCTGTGGTTTGGGTGCCCTAACTACTGGTCCTTTCGCTGTGCTTTATAATCGTTGGTTTAACACAGAAAAGGACAGCTTTGTTAAGCAAGGTAATCATTTGCTATTGATTGGTATAATAAATATGATCCTATTGTCTCCTTTCTTCCCAACTGTCTCCAGTTCAAGCGTATCGTTACTTTATAGTGGTAAAGAATTTTGGTTACCTGTTCTATCCTCTATTGCATTAGGTACTTTACCACATTTATTATCCCTATTATATTTGAATAGAAATGCTATCCCAGAATATTTAACTACTACTAATTTAGGTATCATCATAACGATGGGCTTAGCCGAATGGATTTGTGAACCAACCCAAACTTTCATTGTAAGATGGGAAGTTATTGGTTATCTATTATTATCCGTTGCTTGTGTCATATTATCAATATCTTTCTATGATACTAGACACTTCCATTAATTGTAAAAATATTAAGCAGAAATTATAAAATTTGTCATTTTACTTTTGTTGTTTTTATCATTTATATATATTTTATTTTGGCACTCACATCCAAACACACATTTTACTCATGGTTTAACATTTATTCATTATTCATTATATTTTAACGTATCTCATTTTATATTATATCATTACTATTACAAAGATTTTTCATTTTTATACAGTTCTATATTTATAATAAATTTTTAATCAACTAAAACCTACCATCAAGCCTTAAAAGATTCTCAAAATAAGAATAATCATAATATTTATATGTATCGTTGCATAATTCTATCTCCAAAAAGCTTCTTAGAAATATCTTTCTAAATAACTTCCACTTGCCTTATAACTAAATCCTTTGAATAAATAATCTGATTTCCTGACTATTTCAATTCCATCGATAATCTCTTCACTATCCTCATATGACATTGATGTGAATTCAGAATCAAAATTTTCTGCTAATTCCCAATTTGTAATTATTGGTACTATTGGTCCTAATGTCTTCTTTTGTGATTCACCACTTTCCATTAATTTCCAATCAACTTTGCGGAAAATAAAATGCGATTGGAAAGTACTGGTTCTTTCCTTTTTATTCTTCTTTTTACCTTGCTTAGATCCTGATTTATCATTAGTTTCTTTCCAATACTGATCAACATCCCATCTTTTTTTACTTTCCTTCTTCAACAGTGCTCCCAATACGTCTTTCATTCCGTCACTTAGATAATATGGCAATTTTGGACCCTGTTTGTCCTTTTGTATTTTGTTCAATATAATTTTATGATTAACACCAGTATATGGAGGTTTACCAATTAACATGTCATAAATTAAACAACCTAAGGAATACCAATCACAATTTTGAGAATATGGCAATCCTTGTAAAATTTCTGGAGCACAATATTCTGGAGTACCGATTATTGAATATAATTCAGTAATATTTTCTCCTTCTGCTTCATGATCTTCACCCACATCTTCATTTTGTTCAACAGCTATTTTACTTAAACCAAAATCAGTTAAAACTAAATGGCCTCTTTCATTTAATAAACAGTTTTCAGGTTTTAAATCTCTATAAACAATACCTTTACTGTGTAAAAATTTTAAGGCACAACTGATTTCTGCTGTATAAAATGCCACTGTATCTTCTTGTAAAGTACCGTGTTCCTTTAAGTGAAAGAATAACTCACCACCTGGAATATATTGTAATAATAGATATAATTTCGATTCATCATGAAACGCATAGAACAATTTTACAATATTAGGATGTTCTAAATCTGATAAAATTGTCTTTTCAGCAAAAGTTCTCTCTAATCTTTTCGAAAGATCTGAGTCACTCTTCGTTAAAATATTGTCTAAATTATCATCATCTGAATCAACTTCTTTATTCGAGTTGTCAATTATTATCTCTGCCTTTTTAAGTTGTTTCATCGCATATAGTTTATGAGTTGATTTATCTTTGACTAAAATGACTTTACCATAGGCACCTTTCCCAAGAACTCTAACAGGCTTAAAATCATATAAATCTCTCGATAGTGAACTACGTTTAATACATGATTCTATCAAATTTTCAGATTTTTCCAAAGATGTAGGAGACGTCCCAATTGTTGGTATCTTAATCTTACTGCTGTTTGCAGGTGTAATAACTTGAAATTTTTCTAAAGCAGAAGATCTTCTTCTACTCACACCCTTTTGACTTGGAATAGGTTTAGCATCTACAGATAAGTGTGTCCTTAAAGTAGCCCCTTCATCAATAGTTTTTGATATAGAAATATCATCGTCACCATCATCATCAATAATTGCACTACCGTCATCTAGCCGGAGATTCTGTAATTCTTCATCCAATGAGAATATCATCTTCAAATAAAGAAACCCCTTCAACAGTATATTACCAGCCAAAGTATTCCCACAAATCACACAAATTTATCAGACTTCATCACTCTTAAATAACAATTCTATTTATTTATAGCAGATGACTTTTGTTGCTTAAAATATCAAATGTCAACTGTTATTTTTTTCAAATATCATCATTAGAGGAAAAAAATAGTTGAGATGTCAGATATTTCATAAGATGACTACCAGGATGACAGTAAAATGAATAGTAAATGTATTGTTCTGCATGTGTTGAATCGTGATTTATGTTATTGTTATAGATCCATCTGAGTGTAATGCATTTTAATAACTTTAGTACTCGATTGAATTTTAAAAATTCGTTGATTGGTTGGTTATCACAATAGTTATGACATTGAAATTATATACAATTAATTATATGGTTATATAAGTAATATATAAATATATATCTGTGTATGTGTATGTGTACTTGTTGTAGTTGTAGTCGCAGTTTCGATGGTTGGATATATAGATATATAGATATATATATAGATTGAGTCACCACAAATAGAGTTCGAACGTAAATTTGAAAATGATGAGGCAAAATAGATCAGAAGAAAGGATAACCTTTAAAAGTTGATTGACAAAGACTTATCCCTCTGATAAACCAAACGTTGGTGATAAATTTAGTGTACAGATTAAAAATAGAATCGATATGTTAATTGATAGATCAGAAAAGAATAACAACAGCGGTACTATTATTTGTATTAATATTCATAGTTGAGGGGAGGGGTGGGTTAAAGATTCAAATCAAACATCCCACCACTATTGAGTCAGCTCTTTTGAAGCTGTCTTAAACACTTCAATAAGTTTGTTGTAACCTTTCTCTTTGAAAATTCCTTTCTTTGTAAGGATTGTAGTCAAGGAGGTTAACACCTCTAATATCTGTTGATCGTTGAAACTTAATAGGATACTTGAAAGCACGGCTTCGACTGTTAATCTATTTTCACTGATAAATGTTTCGTAATACAAGTTTGTGAATGATCCCATCAAGAATTGACAATCAATTCTATCGGTGATACCACCGTGACCAGGAATTGAATCACCAAAATCTTTCACTTTAAAAGTTCTCTTTAAACCAGAAGCAAAGAACCCACCAAATGGAGCGAATAAAGATGCAAAAGTAGCCAAATTCAAAGCATGGAAATAGATTGGTTTGATTGTAACTGATGAAATACCGAATTTTTCGAAAACCATTGGTGGCAATGGATAACGCTGTGGGATGAATACAGGATTTAGTTCACAAGTTAATGAAGAGAAAAAATTTGTATTGATATCTTTGACAGGACAGGTCATATATGAGAATGGTTCGAAGATTCTTGTCAAGATCACACTAGCTAGAGCGGTGAAGAACCAAGCACCAATAAAACCTTCTAAAGTTTTCTTTGGCGAGATTTCAATTAGCTTAGTACGACCAAAAGTGATACCACATAAGTAGGCGAAGATGTCATTGACGATGACTAAACCACATGGGACTAAGAACCAGAATAAACCATTGATGACATTCTTAATGATCAAATGAGCTTGGAAAACCACCAAAGCCAAAGCCATATGGGTGATACATAAAGAGGCAAATTGGAATTTTAAGAAACCTTTTCTTAAAGTACAAACAAAGAAGATGAAACCAAATAAGTATAGAAAGTAACAAACGAATTTATGATGAGACACGATTAAAGTCAAAAATGGATGTTCGAATAAAAAGTTCTGGAAGAATCTAAAGAAAGTTTTCCCATCCAAATAATAAATTGTTGTGAATAACAGATACCAATTTAAAGTTTTAGTCAATGGCAAGTTTTTAGCACTACCGGAAGCTCCAGTAACAGCTATACATTCCTTAAAAGTAGCCACTTGACAGGCAATAATCAATAAAACACAGTAAAAATGACCAGAAGCCAATATAGCGAAAAATCCTGCAAGCATTACAAAAGTCCAACTAGTTCTTATAATGAAATTGTAACGTTTATTAGCATTTGGAGAAGCATTAGCATTGACACTAGTAGCACTTGCACTACTAATCGAATCATTGCTAGAGGAAGCAGATGATGCCTTCTCCACAACGTTGGAATCACCATTGACACCTTTTTTGTGACGTTTGTCTTGGCCATCACCTCCAGATGACATTTTCTTACTAGCAGATTTCTTCTTAGCCATATTATATATATATATATATATGAATGGATGGATGAATGAATGAATGAATGAATAAATAAATGAATCTAGCTTTTAAATCGAATTTCCGATAATTATCAAAAAGTTCAAAGAAAAGGTATAAAAAATAAAACCACACAGAATAAAGCTATGGAACTCACTTATCACTCCCAAAATAAACCAAAAATAATCTTGCTTAGCCAGTGTTTTCTTGATACCAAATAAAATGATACAAAATTGAATAAAACTACAATTAACACTTGAGATTACAGATGATAATTTTATAAAATTAAAAAAGAAAAAACGATTAAATTTAAAAATTATCCCTGTTTCGATAACAATCTACCACTCTTGCTGGAATCGAACTACCAATTGAGTATAAATGAGACAACAAAATCGAATCTTAACACTCATTGACCTCAAAAATACCATCTAAAACAAGTTAAAATCCATTAAAGTTCCCAAAATGAAACTTATTAAAGTATGTTACATTCTTATTGAAATTTTCACCATTTTGATTTCATTATGGACAATTTTAGAACAATTTCGAAAATGTATGGCAGAAGCTATGTAACAAAGAGGATAAAAGAACAGGTCAGCAATGGATGTGAAGTAGATGTGATTGAGTTCAAGTACAAGGGGTATGGGGAGGGACGATTTGGAGATGAGTAGTTATGTTTTCAAGTTGTCAAGTTTTCAAGAAGGAGGAAAAGGAAGGGGGGACATCTTTCCTTTGGTCTTGTTAGAATAAAAGGATTCTTTCTATCTTAGAATAGTGTTAAAAAGTTACATAATACATATACAAATATATATAAACGATGATAATAATTAGACTAAGAGTTGACGACACTAGTATGTTACTTTGTAGTTGAGTTTTATCGAGTGTGTGTGGTCTGTTTGACAATTAGATGTAGGAGAGAGAGAGAGAATGAGAGAGAATGAGTGAGGGAGCATTATTGGGAAATTTATCAATGCATAATGTATTGATTTTTATTTTTCTTTGATCTACGTTCACTATCGACACCTTTAGCAATGAATTCGTAGTCAAGATAG
Source organism: Vanderwaltozyma polyspora DSM 70294 (assembly GCF_000150035.1). Lineage (NCBI taxonomy): Eukaryota > Fungi > Ascomycota > Saccharomycetes > Saccharomycetales > Saccharomycetaceae > Vanderwaltozyma > Vanderwaltozyma polyspora. The sequence goes on from NW_001834668.1 coordinate 133,614, forward strand.
ATATCCAAGTCTCTGTTATTCATTTTGTTTGGTGAACATGTCAAATGACCTTCCAAAATATCACCCTTTTCACATTCCAAATCATCCTTCAAGTAAAACACGGTTTGTTTCCAGTGTGTGTATGGTGCATGAGGTCCTGTGGAGAATGTAATTGGTTTCTTACCTTCTGGTGATGGGAATTCGATATCAAACCACGAGATTAACCCATTAATCCAATCTTCTCTCTTGGCTTGAATTGTGAAACTAGCTTTGAAATCCAAATCAGATAGTTTAACAGTGTTTAAATCAAATTCGATCAATTGACTACGTGTGGTATTAACGTTGACGTTTTCAACTATATCAACGATTGGTTCCCTCATGATCAATGGAATAAATGGTGTGTAATCAAACCCATAGACATCTTCCCAATAATTTATCTTTTCGGATTTATATTGAGAATCTTCCAAACCTGCAATATGGATCGAACATTTGTCTGGGAAGATCAACCCACCTTCGACCAAATATTTATCTCTTGCATATAAAACAGTATCCATCATGGACTCGTATAATAAGAAATAACCCATCCATTCAGATATAATAATATCGACTTTTGGAAATGGTAATTCGATATCTTCTAATTTACCACGCAATAATGTAATCTTATCTTCGAATCCATTCAATTTGACCAACTTGTTGGCCATTTCGATGATAGAAGACATATCAACACCAATAACATGTTTGGCACCGTTCTTGGCAGCAAACATAGACAAAATACCAGTACCACAACCAACATCCAAAACAATTTTATCCTTAAACAGGTCTTTGTTTTGCATTATAGCGTTTCTATAAGATAATGTACGGACTGTGTCTTGCAACATTTCCTCATGAATACCATAGTGATCATAAGAATTGAAATAATGTTGTTCAGTTTGACTTAGTGTCTGCTTATCAGTAGCAGACTCAGTGACAGTAGTCTTATTGCTCATCTCAGAAAACAATTATAAACTAATTACACTTTACTGCTTTTTATCTAACCTCCTAAATCAATCAAACGAAATTGAAACAAAAACAAGATAAGAAATAATCAATAACAACAGATAGAAATGAAACTTATAAACAAGATAAAAGAACAATTATAATCAATAACATCAACAATCAAATTCAATCAAACCTTGTTGAAATAGTGGTCCACTTGCTTAGTTTATTACTGTTGGAAAATTTTCCAAAATATTGAAAAATTCGCGATGAGCTTCGAAATGAGGAATCGACGAAATTTTTGATTTGGTTCGATTCGGTTCGATTCGAAGTGTCAGCAATGGCTGAGCCAAAGGACTTGGACGACCAGATGTGTCGGTGGTTGGTTTGATGGAAGAGGGTGGGGGTGGGGGGAGAGAGAAGATATATACAATTGTTAAATAAAAGTTTAGAATTTAATTGAACAGTAGAAAGCTGATCAAAAATCCATTCCATTACGATGTGTGGTGGTGGTGGTGGTTAGAGGTGGAGAAACATGTAATGGGATGAGATGAAAATAATGAAATAAGTTTCCAAAAAGTTTAAGCACAAGTTAAAGAACATACTACATCGATATATTTTGAAAAACACCATATATTGCTAGGAAATGATACAAAAAGTGAATAATATCGATGTTTATGGACCTCACTAGTTTATTCAGAATAGAATAAAAGTGTGGGATCCATTGTTTTCTTCTTTGTATTGAACAATGTTACTGCTATTACTTTAATTCGACTTGTTAGGAATACAGAGCGCAAGTATATAACAGTGTACATCGAACTCTGAAACTTGACTTATTGATAACAGGTTAATAGGCTAAGAAGTAGTCTAGCCCAATTGAATAGGGAAAGTAAAAACATTTTGTTGTAAATGACAAAATGTTTTTGTAAGGCTCAGAAAATCGTTGATCAGTTGGGTTGAATGATAAATTTAAGAGATATTTCCACGGTTAAAAAATGCATTGTGAATAAATTTTACATTTTGTTAACTATCACTTGAAAAAATCGTATCACCACGGCTGCCACGATGTGGAACTGTTGGCAATAGACTTGATAAGCTGTCAAAAGGTATTAAAATTTACTGAAAAGGACCTTTTTTTGGTTTCTAATAGATTTAAACTATTTTTGTTCCTGCTTGAACATTGTGTTAATGAATATGATTGCCGACAGAAAGTTAACAATGAGCCAGGCATGTATATATATACATATGTATGTATGAGGTTACTAATAACCTCCAATTGCAAACCAAACTCAAACCTAGACAATCATAAATCTTAAGTTGTGGATTCTAGCAATATTAATTAATATATATGTTTTTACCTTTAATAAACGGTGTGGTGTAGAGGTGTGATGTGATTTCAGGAACCATATTGTTACAGAAGTCGAACCAAACCATATCGAAGATATCTAAGATCAATAATACAAATGAAGTCAAACCTGGTCATTCTCACTTTAAATTGGAACATGTCTGAGATGATCTTACAGATGCCATTACTGAAAAAAAGTAATCGCATCCACCTATCATCACAGATAAATCCCAAAACAGATCAAATAAGGTTACTTATTGAAAGGTCAAAATTAAGAAACTTCGACCTGTCAATTCAGAACCAAGAACCTGCTATTAAACTCTCTGCATTATTTGATGATCCTGAAGGACTCCTAATTACAGTCTGGTAACCTTTGCAACAGATTCGAAATCTCCAATCATTTTATATGGAATGCAATGGAACAATTAGGATCATGATCGCAACATTGCTATCTTCAAATTCAAATTAACCACAATGAAAAAAACAACAACAATTATCCTTAGGAACCTCGATAATCTAAACACTTCTTGAATCTACAACTAGAACTGTCGTCGGTGTATCTCTTCTTATATACAAGAACTTGTAATTAAAACAGAATCGATCTATCCCATTACCAATTGATGATACCTTCAAATATCAATTGAAATTGTCATTTTGAAGGTTTTATATTACAATAATCACCGGGTAAGTGATAGAATACATTACATACATATATGCATATTTACATATTAGACATATATTTTAATTATACATTGATCAATTGGAGATCTAGGTAGTGGCTAGCCTTGCTATTCTCAAACCAGTGGGTATCTCTGTTTGTGTGGTGTGGAGGAAGGAGAATGAAGTGAGTGTCTTTCCTCATTTGTGATACCGGATCACAACTTCTTCATGAAACATTTAAATCTCGAAACTTATAGCAAGAAACCCCGTCATTTTAATAATAGGATAATAATGGTATTCTAAACAAAGGAGCGATGTCCCTGTTTATTTTCCATCCTTTGGTGCACTAGTATAAAATGTTTTCCAAAGATCACAAACCGATTCGAATTGAGAACCCAATGCAATCGAACTCTCTAGAGATATATTCAATCCGTTCAGATTGTTTAAAATCGAATCCATAGTATTGGTAATATCTTGTAAGATCAAGTCTCGTTTCTCCATGAACAATTGATCATTATATTCTTCACGTTCACGTTCACTTGCACCACCGATGATGCTCTCTGAATCTGACATTATCTAAAACGAAAAATTAATTGCGAAACCCTTGTTCAACAGTTATAATACAACTTGAAATTGATTTTGCTCAACCTCAAACCATTCTTAATCATCACAATCCCATTATAACCCTCTTTACTTATATACTATAGATCCATTTAGTGGTGATGTCAATGCCCTATCCAGAGATTTCATTATGGGTTGTTTGATATTTGATCACTTTCCCATATTGAAAAATTCAGATTCCGTTATCTTAGTTACCCGGAAACAGATTGTTTGTTAGTATATAAACAGAACTGAAATGAAGATTTTAACTATGAATTAACCACTTTTAAGAGGTACTTTTTGGTTTAAATTATGGTTTTATTGTATATGTTATCTTTTGGTTCCAATTTAAGTTAATTAGCAACACCCAGTATCATTGGCTGTTTTAATTTCACCAACATCATAACGGTCTCTTTAATCTGGCAGATAAAATATTTTTAATTATTGGACGACTTAAGTTCCGCTGTTGAATTTAGTTGTAATGTTCATTAGCTTTACTGTTGTCTATACATCCTGTATTTGCATTCACTAGTATTCTTCTTGTTTTGTTTAGGTTCATCTAGCCCATTCACATGTATTTTATTTGTATATATAAATATATTGGTATGGACATGAATATTTATTTTATACATGTTAATGCTAAATGTATATATTGAATATTGGGAGAGAGTTTTAGGAACAAATGAAGAAAAAAAGACTACATAAAAAGATAATTTGATTTTTGTAGTTCATGCGTTTCATATTTTTTCAAGATTACTATTATTGACTTAATCACTGATGCCATCTTCGTCTGTGTACCTTGGTTCAACATCGAAAATTAATTCGTATTTCCTCCATTTCTTCCGTAATTCACTTTTTGGGTCATTATATTCTACTTCTTTCTCCTTATCAAACTCGTCTAACCAATCCCATGGTTTCTCGAATTGATCCTTGTTATCGACAAACAAGTATTGTTCTAATGCTTCTTCATTAGATATCATAGCTTCACCTTTGGTTAAATAACTCCAGATTTGGGTTAGATAGAATTTTAAACTTCTAAGACCTCTAATGAAACCACGATCTTCGTTATTAGGTGTTTTAGGAGGCATTCTGAAGTTTTCAATCCCACCATCAAGGTCGTCTTTAGTTACGCTTCTTGCAAAATCAATTAAATATAATTTTGCCTTTGGTTTTTTAACTCCACCGTCATACATTAATAGTAGTGACGCTCCGTATAACCTATAGCCCTTTAATTTATGCAATTCTGCAGACAACTTTTCTAATCTTGCTATCAAATTAGGAATTTGAAGTAATATACTCGATATATTTTTACCATTGTAGAAAAATCTTGCAAGGACTCTGGTAAATTGCCATCCTATTTTAACTCTTCTGCCAAAATATTTATCCCTACAGATATAATAACTTTGGTCCCAAACCTTTAAACCACAAATACGAGAACCTAACTTCCTTGAAGTAGTATTTAGACATTTTTTCCTCTGAGATAACTGTTTGGTTTTAGTAGCATCAACACCATATTGTCTAGTCCCCATTTTCAAATCTAAAGCACAAGGTTTAACTAATTTCCTTGTCAAATCTTCCAGTAAAATGAATTTGGAAACAATAGTATCAGAGTGTTCTTCAAAGGTTATTGATTCATTATTATTTGAAGTTGGAGAATTGATGCTATTAGAACTATTCCTATGATAAAAATTAGAACTATTATGCGATATCACATTATCACCATCAATGATAACGTCATCATTACCAGGTCCTGTTAAGGACAATGGTGACATTATCAATTGATTATCTTCATTGAAATCCGACTTAGACTTCCCACTAGCATGAAGAGGTGTTGAAATATCAGATAAACTATACTTCCTTGATTTTTCTTTGGCTATTTCTTTCCTATGAAATTGTTTTAAATCCATCATTGAACTTGAAGAATCGACTGCATTGGATAGACTTTCCTGTATAGCTTTGTGCAATAATGGGGATGCTGATCTATCTTTGCCTTGCTGACCGTTATCAGTAGGTCCTCTGTCAGCAAGATTTCTAATTGCATCATTGGATAAAGATATCCCGGAGTTTGTGTTCTTCAAGTCAGCAGAGTTCATGCGCTGTCGCCTTTGATGTGTTGGAGCAAACACTTCTTGCAAAACCAATTCTTGAAGTTTTGTATTCACCATTGTTGATCCAGAATCACAATTGTATTTAGATTCATAAGTATTAGTCTCAGTAGGAGGAGGATAAATTCCTCCGTGTAAACAGAAGTCTCTTTGAGAATTCAGTGGTGAATCAGAATATTGACCCCATAGGGAATCAGGAATGATATGCTTATTGTCATTCAAGACAACTTCTGGTAATAAATGCTGTTGTTTTATATCCTCTTTTATGATAGGAGAATGATCATAAGATTTCGAACCAATCCTAGTTAAATCATTATCATCGACGGAGAGGATATGTGAATGTGTTTTCATAATTGATGGTTTCCTAGGAATTTCTGCTGTATCTGCAAGTTGTGGTATTTCCTCAGGATAAGATTTGACATGCTTTAATGGTTCTGATTTATACTCATCGTTATATTTTCCATCGTTTACGAATTGTAATTGCTTATATTTATGTTCCTTTTTCATTTTTTTGTTATTTGACAATTCACGAAGAAAATCTTCCTTTGATCTAAAATGTTGACGTACATTCAGAACACCAATATATCTGGGCATAAATTTCAATAATTCTTTATGCTTTAATTCTATAGTTTCATACCACTTATTTTCTCTATTGACCAAAGCCTTACAAACTGCCCTTTTTGAGAACCTGAAGATTGCAGTATGCCCACCAACGTTATTAGTGAAAGGTTGTAATTCTACAGCCAATGGATAAATATTATCACCATTTTCTTCCTCATCTTCTTCATCCTCTTCATCTTCGTATTGGCCTGTCTTTTCAGTTGGAGGTTCTATCTTGGTATCTTTCTTAATTTGATCAGAAGTTTGCTTTATTTCACCTGTGCTCGATTCGATCTTTTTATCAACTATGGTCTGTTTTTTACTATTATTGTTATTTTTCGTGTCTAATAAATTTTCCTGTTTTATAGGTGTTATAAGGTCATTGTCATGAGTTTTGCTATCTATAATACCAGCTTGATTATCTATAAAATCTGTATCATCTATTGAAATATCATTTTCGTGATCTACTGATTTGTGTGGATAATAAGTAGCTGAAGAAATAGGAGTCAATGATAACCCTTCAGAAGTTTGTTTCAAACCGTCGTAATCGCTTCCAATACCCTCCTGAGTAATACGAATAGTATCTCTATCATGGTTACCATTTTTTTTAAATTCTGACAAATTCGATTTGTCTAATGCAAGTGAGGAATCAATATTTAAATATTGAACGGATTTTGGTAAATTAATGTTATTTAATGAGTCTTGTGATTTCCTTGAATCGATTATTTTATCACCAGACCTCTCTACCGTTGCGTTTATAGTAGAATTGCAGGTGGTTTTTTTAGCACCGGTAGTAGTGGTGCTAGAAGTGCTAACAGTGGCATTGTTGCTTAGCCGCACTTTTTCATCTATTGGTTGTAAATCAGAATTTTTTCTAATGATGTCACCATCATCCAAATAAGGTTCGCTGTCATCAGTTTCGCTATTATTTAAAGAAGAATCTCTACTCTGTTGATTGACGTCATCTCTGAATATCCTAAGATAAGCACTTGCCTTTCTCCCACGTAAAATAGTTGAAGATGGATTCAGCATAACTTTACTTTCAGAGAAGGGATCACTTAGATGTGTAATACTTTCATTTGATTTCAAATGCTGGACAGTATCACTCGGAGTATTCCTTATATTGTCATTGTTGCTATCCTTTGAAATATCAATCATCGTTATTTCGTACTATCCTGTATTTTTGTAAAACGCTAAAAAATTAGACCTGTAGTATATATGAACATATGTTTGAATAAAATATAATGGAACAAAAACAATCACCCAATGGTATAGTAATGTTTGTAGTTAAAATACTAAACAGTAAAACGTAAAGTAAAGACCAAGTCAAGTTCAAGTCCAAATTTATATCAAAAAATCAAAAATCAAAAATCAAAAATCGTACGCTACCTGCACACCAGCAATCAAATAGACATAAACTTACCTCAGCAATACACTACACACTGTCTTGACCTTGTCCAACCACCTAGTAATCACAACAACAGCCTTGTATATTCAAAATAAGATGTAAAGTATATATATTTATCTATATTGATGTGATATCTATTGGGAATAGTTTGTTCTTGATTTCTGGTCGTTGCAGTGAAAAAAAAAATATCACCAAAAATTTACCAAGAAGGAAGAGCCAGCATTGGAGAACTTTAAGATGGTTCAATCCATTCGAAAGAGAGGTTTGATTGCATACATACAAGACAACAAGATTGTGGTTTAGCTTGATGTTGATAAGGATGTTTATGTTTATGTTGGTGAAGACACCTTTATTGTGCATAGCATGGGGGAGGGACTCCCTATCGCAGTGCTCATCTCGCCATGGTCGTGCCAGACTGTATGCTGGACTGAACCTTGTGTCTATTTGGATATGTGCTTACTTTGCATCATAACCATGACAACAGCAACGTTCTTATAAAATGTCACGAATACCACGTTCCATTGGTATTGCCATCAACACTGGCATTAGCATTGGCGTTGGCTTGTTTAAATACTATATACTAAATAGGCACACAGTATATGGTTGGCCTCATCTACAACTATCTATATATATATGTATGTGTGTGTGTGCAAAATTATGTATCTCTATATCTGTATTGATGATTGGTTTTTTTAACCAATTGGTTCTGTATCTTGTTGGTTTCTCTTCAGTATTGCTTTGAAATTGATCTGAAACAATCTTGAAAATACATCGTCCTCTATATAGAAACTACCTTTATATATTGTGATATATGGCTAAAGATGGTTGAATATGGTTGAATATGGTTATATATCAGTTACAGTACTGTTATTAAAGTGTTCATCGATGTTATATCGAGGATTGATTGAGTTGGGTTCCCTCTTGTAACGGTTTTGAATTCTTCAAGAAGCTTTAGATAAACGCTAAAATGAAATACATCAGATTAATATATAAACTGACTTCATTTTATCAAGTAACTTGACTCTCTTGTCTCTTTTAATTATAATCTTCTCTATTTGTATTTGTATAACACATCTATATATAATCAAAATAACAATTGCAATTGCACTAACTACTTCAATATACAACAATAATGTTTACCATATCTGCACTTTGGTTTTGCATGAAACGTATGCCAAGAATTTTGGCATTATGCTTTAATTTTATCACAATATTCTTAACAGTTTTCCTGTTGATTGGGTGTTACTCTACCCATCATGATTCCACTTTCTTGGTTCGTTATAAGTTCAATTCTGAATCCTCTTTTTATCCAGTGTTACAAAATTCTTTTGCTACTGAATCTGCTGAAACTAAAGGTTTGGAAAAAATTGTAGTGAAGTCTGGCTATATGGGTATCTGCATCGATAAAATCCCTTCCAATTTTAATTCAACTTCAAAGACCATTTGCTATTCAAGAAGTGCTATAGAAAAGACAAAATTATACAATGACGTCTCATTAACTTTATTAAATATTCAATCGACAAACTCTACATCGACACCAAGTAAGATAAATATTTTGGAATTAGCAAAACTAACCTCTGACAATGTCATACATCCATACGTATTGATGGCAACTATAGTATTGACAATTTTGATGTTTATTCTATTGGTTTACGTCACTGTCCCTTACGAATTGCCATTTAAATTATATATTAATCAACTTCTATTAGTATGGAGTAGTGCTTTGGTTCTATTATGGGGGATGGGTGCTACTTCAACTCATATTGGTGCACATGCAAGTAAAGATTTCATTCCTGCTGCAAGTTTAGGAATTATCTCAGTACATGTTGGTAAAAAAGCTGGCACCATGGCCTGGTTTAGTTTTGCCTTCTTGTTGATCGATTGTCTAATATTATGGTATTTATATATTAGAAACAGAAAATCTATTAGTCAAGCAATTGATGAGGTCCATCAGACAACAAGCAATCCATTCGATGATAAATTGAACGTTAATAAAAATACTAATAATAACTATGGTTCATATTATAAATACGGATCCGATTCTTCTACTTTACATTCAAAAGTATAAGTGTCACACTCGTACGCACATATGCATATTGATTTTTACTAAACTCGTTGGATACCCACATATATATACAAACATTCACACATATATATACGAATATATAAATATAAACAGACAATTAGACATCAATTTATTATCAAAACAGGTATCTTTTTAATTAAATATCTTTAAAACAGTAAATAAGAACAAAAATAATGTCATAAATGGCAGACTGAGCGCACCAATAAATTCAAGATTACTGATAGTGAAAAAATCAGTAACTTCTGAACAATTCTCATTGGTTTTAAATGTACCATTTTTATAATAAAATTCCATTAATTCATCTTTTTCTTGCCAAATGTCATATAACCAATTATTGAATTTATCTTCATCATCAATTGGTATATCTTCGATCTTTAATGCTCTCATATGTATATCAATTAGTTTAGGCATCTTACCTTCTAGAAAGATCTTTGGTAATCTATAAATCAATTCACCATATTCATCCTTCTTAACACCAGAGTAACCGATTGTGACGTCGTATACAACATCAATACTTGTGCTTAATTTTTGTAAAGTAAACCTTAATCCAGTTGAACGTGGTAATAATACATTTTCATAAGGTTTTCTATTAACTTTTGCTGCAAATTCTTTACTCTTCTGTCTTGTAGCTACACTCATGTTAGTCCCTTCTGGAAACAAAATAACAGAGTAAGGCCATTTAACATTCGTCCTATCACCAATTATACTAGTATCCCATGATTCTTCGCCCTCTTCATTAATCTCTTTTGGAGAGCTCCCTGATACAATACCACATCCTCTTGCATCAGCATCAATTTCACCTAATTGATTATTCATTACAAGCCTATCAACAGCCCATTTCCTGCACAAGAAGATGAATCTATAGTTTTTCATACCATAACCTAATATTGGGATAAATTCTAATGATTTCTTTAACATAATATAAACATTACCAGCCAAATTAGAGGTATAAGTAATCCACCATAGGAAAACCCAATCTGTATAAATCTGATGATTACAGATCATTACAGACTTCTTATTTAAATGTGATACGATTCTACCCTTTTTCAGATCTTTAATAAAGGTTCCCCTTGGTATAGTTTCATCTTCTGTAGTGATACGAACAGAAGATGGAGCAACGATGTTCAATACAGACACTAATAGTATAATAAAGCCACGTTTAGTCCAATTCAAACCATATTGTAACTTTGTTAAATTATTTTTATAAATAAACTTTAATATAGCTTGAACTGTAACTAAGAAAAATGCACCATGTATAGATACAATTATAGATAAAGCAGTAAAAAAAACTTTTCGAACTTTGAATATCAAGCGACCAGCACTCATCATTAATAGAGTATCTTGGATCACTATCAGATACCCTTCAGAGACTAATTCCACTAATTAACATCAAATCTTATGAACTGTTCTATTCATTAACTTTTATATCGTTATGAAGAATTAGATCGATATCGTTAAATTTAAGGCATATGAAATTTCCAACAGATAAAATGTAACATAAAGCTGACAATGTTACAATAAAAGAGGATAATGGTGATAGAAATCTTATAAGATAACTGTTGAAATGGTGATTAAACGTGGATATAGCAGTAAATGTTTATTTTGCATATTTTAAAGTTGAGGAAGTTTCATTAAGTGACTATTCAAATTGATTTAATTAGATTTAAATATATTATTTTACTTACTATTTACAAAAGAAAATAATGGTGTATAGGAAGAATTTATTGAAATTCTAATTCTTTTTGGGTTTTTCGAAGACTCTGGAGATTATTGTATTACAGCTCGTCAATAAATTCATAAATGTTATCGTGTTGTTTAAACAATCGTTCAATTTATTCCATGGTTCAACTATACCTAATTTGGTTACATCTTGTATAGGTTCTTGAATTCTTAATTGTGCATTTGTAAATGATGGATCATTGCTTGTGTTCGATACGTTTTTTGTTGCTTCAAATGAATTCATCCCATATACTGATTTTAAGGATTTTTCCATCTCTGAATACAATATGTTCAGAACAGATTCTATACCTATTTTATTGTAACTGTTCATGGAAGACTTTAATAGTTCGCTCAAAGTAGACGTACATTTGGCTAGCGAAATTCCATAAGATGGAATAAATCCACTTTTTAAGCCTTGGCATATTATATCATTTATTAAATTATCAATTTTGCTAATTCTTTGATCAATTTCAATCTCACTTTGTGCACCAATTTTTAATGTGATAGTTTTCTGTATCTGATTACACTCTTGACCGTCTTCCCAAGCTATCTCATTATGTAAAAAGGCCTCATCGACTGTTGCCTTAAGAGAATCTAGCTCGCCATAATATTGATCAGCACACATTTTGCTTGGAACATATTCACTATAGTTTGGGGAATATATACTTCCCAATGAATTTGGAAGTTTTAAAAAATTAATTAGGTTATGATTCTCTTCTAATCTTAAACCATTGTTGTTTTTCGGATCATATCTAATAACAATAGTTCTGCTTGGATTATCCTGACGTTTGTTTTTATTATTGTTTATTATAATTGATGTTAACGCATCACCACTGCAATTCCCTGAAGTTATTAATAATAGAGGTTTCTTCAACTTTGTTGCATATGTAATTGATGGTAAAATCTTATTGGCATCCTTTAGAGCCCCATCATATACCAATACCAATAGTTTTGAATCAATATAAACCAATTTTTTCTGTGGTATTTCGAGAGATCTTAAATATGCTTCGTTTGAATTCAATATACCATTTGAAAATTTCCAACCTTTGGTAACTTCAATCTCATCGAATGTCTTGTTTCCCCTTACTACTCTGACTATTTCATCTGACTTCAATTGATAATCTAAACTTACCAATATTTTTTTAATTATCTCTGAATCTTTATTATCAGCACACAACCTATCTACTATGGCATCTACTTCACTCTTCGAATTAGCACTTATTTTATTTCCTTGTATATACTCCTGAACCTGACGAATTGCCATATTAATGCCCTTCATGGTCTCTGGATGAGGATATTGATTATATTGTGTCATTAAAGATATGGCTAAGCTTGTTGCTAGTGGTGAAACTTTCCCATTATATGTATCCAAGAACAACTGTAATCCAATTTTACCCAATTTGCTGGCAGGATCTATCTGTTTGAGCTTATTATTAGCTTCATTCAGCTGTAACGAGTCTGTGTAGTCCCTTATTATTTTTTGAAGTTTGATTGAATCATTCGAATTTATCAATTGTGGGAATGATTTGTACTTGCCTTGATATAATAATTGTTTGTTATATGATGAAGAATTCAATATAGAATCTAATTGTTTTATAGCTGACAATAAATTCTCTCTGTACTCCGAATTATTGATTTTATATACAGGTGTATGCAATGTCTTTATTGTTCTATTTTGGATGTTATTGTATCTTAAATGACATCTTAACATGATTTCAGACTAGAATTGTGCTTCTCAACCTATATATTTACTATCAATTGTAAAGATGTCAATAGCTTTAAGTTCTTGTTGAACTGATTTAACTTGTGTGTTCTTTACCGATGAGATCAATTCAATAATCTTTATACTTCTGTATTGGTTGTGTGGGCTTTAATCAATGAATAATATTTTTAATCATCGCATAATAATTTTTCACTTATAAAATTAATCATGATGAAAAAACCTATAAGTAGTGTTACAAGCTAGACTTTTTGTTAATAGACATATCTTAATGTTGGAGTATTCCACAACAAATAGTAGTAATCTATCAATCATAACTGGTGGATAGAAAGTTTTCTGTTAGTTTGATTGAAAACGGTAAATTACAGATTGATTAATAAGAGTTTGGTTTTAAGATGATTTATTTTAAGAATGGATTAATGACTTAAAACTCGAGACTATTATTGGCCATACAGTAGTACTTGTGTTACTACATTCATAAAGGGCCTTCTTTTGTGAAAGAATCAAACACATGTAAGGCAGTTTTGTATGGCTACATTAGTTTATTATATAGAGAAATGTAAACCAGTTTACTAAGAAGTAGAGAGCGATGGTTTGTACATGAGTAGGGGTTTTAATAATATATCAGTAGGGATACCAATTATATCTTGTTTAAATATAAAATTAATTTTAATTTTTAATTCTAAATTTCTTTATCTTGAGAATCGACAATGAGTTGTTGTACTGTTACGTGATACCAGTGCTGTCACTGCCATGTCCAAGATATTTATCAATTAGAGTTTGAATTGTTGGGGATTTTGACAAGCCATTGAAATAACTAGAACCTGTGTAATTGGCAATACCAATAAGTAGTTAAATAACTGAATGTATAAGGTTGCTTCAGTACTGTTTTAATTATTGCATTAGTATAATGCTGTATATTTGACAATAGCTTCAAAAACAAAAAAAATAAAACGTCATGTACGTATGCGGAGCAAAAAGATAACAGAGTATGATCCAACCGAGGTTCGAACTCGGGATCTTCGCCGTGTAAAGGCGACGTCGTAAACCACTGGACCATTGGACCTGTAACTGTTATTCTCTTCTAAAAACCCTGAACCTTTCTTCCCATTTTGAAAATACATGCCGTTAATAGTGATTTTACCCAAAATGCATACTTTTTAACCATGTGACCTATTTCCTTTTCTTCACGTGATAAACATCGGTCACGTTTTTCAAGTTTGTTTCTTTTTCTTGCTTATTTTGTCGTCAACTCTTCTTTTTTTTTCTGACCACTGCTACTTGCCATACTATCTATACCTTACATACTATACTATACTATACTATACTATACTTTACTATGCTATACCATACCATACCAAGTTTGCAAAATTTTTCACTGTTCAAACGTTAACGTTAACATTAACACTAATGCAATATTGTAATGCTAATCTAATGTTAACTTTGGTGATGGATGACAGATCAGTATTATGAGTCCTTGAGGTCGGTTCAATTCTGGGGGGGAGAGTTATAAATGTTGCAATCCGCTATTTCTGTTATTCCTCTGAAAGGTTGGTTGGTTTCAATCGAATCTTTCTTTCTTATATCCATTCATTATAAAATTTCACTATATAGAAGTTGATATCCTAGGAATCGCTTAAACAAAAATGTTAGACGTCAATCAATTTATTGTCGAGAAGGGTGGTAACCCAGACTTGATTAAGGAATCTCAAAAGGCTAGATACGCCAGTGTCGAATTGGTCGACGAGATCATTGCTGATTACAAGAACTGGGTCAAGACTAGATTCGAATTGGATGAATTGAACAAGAAGTTAAATAAATTGCAAAAAGATATTGGTTTGAAGTTTAAAACCAAGGAAGATGCTTCTGAACTATTAGCTGAAAAGGATAAGATCAACGACGAAAAGAAGCAATTGATTGAAAAGGAACAACAAGAAGATAAGGACTTGAAGTATAAGGTTAATCAAATTGGTAATATCGTTCATCCATCTGTCGTCGTTTCTAATGATGAAGATAACAACGAATTGGTTAAAACTTGGAAACCTGAAGGTCTTGAAGAAGTTGGTCCAATTGCTTCAGCTACTGGTAAACCAGCAGCTTTATCTCATCATGAAATTCTATTGAGATTGGACGGTTACGATCCAGAACGTGGTGTCAAAATTTCTGGTCACAGAGGTTATTTCTTGAGAAACTACGGTGTCTTTTTAAACCAAGCTTTAATCAACTATGGTTTAAACTTTTTGGCTAAAAATGGTTACGTTCCATTGCAAGCTCCAGTCATGATGAACAAAGAAGTCATGGCCAGAACCGCTCAATTGTCCCAATTCGACGAAGAATTATACAAAGTCATTGATGGTGACGATGAAAAGTACTTGATTGCTACTTCTGAACAACCAATCTCTGCCTACCACAGTAACGAATGGTTCGAAAAACCACAAGAACAATTACCAATCCGTTATGTCGGTTACTCTACTTGTTTCAGAAGAGAAGCCGGTTCTCACGGTAAGGATGCTTGGGGTATCTTCAGAGTTCACGCTTTTGAAAAAATTGAACAATTCGTCTTAACTGAACCTGAAAAGTCTTGGGAAGAATTCGATAAGATGATTAACCACTCCGAAGAATTTTACAAATCTTTGAAATTGCCATACCGTGTCGTTGGTATCGTTTCTGGTGAACTAAATAACGCTGCCGCCAAGAAATACGATTTGGAAGCTTGGTTCCCATACCAAAAGGAATACAAAGAATTGGTTTCTTGTTCCAACTGTACTGACTACCAATCTAGAAACTTAGAGATAAGATGTGGTATTAAGAAAATGGGTGACAGAGAAAAGAAATACGTTCACTGTTTGAACTCTACCTTGTCTGCTACTCAAAGAGCTTTATGTTGTATTTTAGAAAACTATCAAACTGAAGATGGTTTGATCATTCCAGAAGTCCTAAGAAAGTACATGCCAGGTGAACCAGAATTTATTCCATTCGTTAAGGAATTGCCAAAGAACTCCACTTCTAACAAGAAGAAATAATTTATAAGATGACTTTCTAATAACATAACTATACAAATTTAGAGGTTTCTTTATATAATTTAATTTAATTCATTAATGTTTAAATATCATGTCTGACATTCACAATTATTTCTTTTATAGAACGGTATGAAAATACAACCTTATGAATAAAAATTCTATATATTTACATTATTTTTTTTGAAATTATAAACTTATTCCAATAATAAAAACAGTATCATTCCTTTAAAATTCTCTACTCAGTTTTATGTTTATCTAATGTCCTCCCAATATTAACTTCTGTAGCTCTTTTGCTCTTTATATATTCTTTTAAATCATTACTTGACTCTTTATTAAGTGCTGGAAAGAATCTATCTGAATAATAGTTACTTAACTGCTGTTCTCTTATTTTACTTAATTTTCTTTCATCGATGTACTTTTGACTTTCGATTTTCTCAAAATATTTCATAAAGGATTCAACATCGATGTTATCACATTTTATAGCCCTTTTAGATTCTTCAATTTCACTCTCGTTTTCTTTTGCTTTTAATATAGATTTAGGTTTCCTTCTTTGGCATTCTTTTAAAGAATATCTCTTACCATTATTGGTTTTATGATGACTGCAACGATTGTGGGGATGACTTTTATGTTTATGACGTTTATCAGAATGATCGAGTTTATCGGGACTTGTCTTTTGATAGACAAATAAATAAGATTGCTTATTAAACTTAACCAAAGAATTTTGAGGATTCAATTCCTCTTCTAATTCACTTTCATGTTCTGAAGGTTTTTCATAAAACCCTCTTGATTTAAAAGTAAAATTAGCGAATCCATCATTTTTTTTAGTTTTATTTAATAGTTCAAGCAGTTTTTGTTGATTCAAAGTGCCATCATCTACTTTTCTTAGGAT
>NW_001834669.1:0-129338 GCF_000150035.1 Vanderwaltozyma polyspora DSM 70294
ATTAAGCTACATTGATGTATTGACTTGAAGTTGACCCAAATTGAAGCATATGCTTGCTTTAAACAAATATCTTTGAATAGTGATAGAAATGAAACAAATTAGCATGTAACATTCTTCAGTTTACGAAGTATATATATATGGTTATGTACGTGATTAGGAGTTGCAAGATCAAAACTTTACCAAACATTGTTCCCAAAGCCAATTTCCAGATGAACCCATATCATCTTGCCCTGTATATAGGGAGGAATAGGATACAGTTTAGGAAGAATGTCCATTATATAGTTGCAAAATTACTATGATGATTATTAATATACAAATATCAATTTCATGCATTGAATACATACTTCTGTAAGTATAGCATAACACAGGATCACGTTGGTAGGAGTAACATTCGTTATATAGTCAGTACCAACTTCAAAAGCCACTTTGTATTTCGTATCCTCAAAGGTAAGAATAGCTTAGTTATTCCATCCTAACATCAACTTTTCTTAGAAACCTCATTCCTGCCATCCCCCCCCTTCCCCCAACCTCAGAACAAATATGTTTCTACGACAAGGGATGGATGAACCTAAGTGGCATCACTGTGAATTAATATTGAATTGCTTCTGACTAGCAATAACTTCAGATTGTAGTCTCCAATAGTGCAGTTTGTTGCGGTTTTTCTTGCATGTTGGGTTTATGATTACTAATTAATTCAATTCGTTTCAATTCGTTTGGCTAAGAAAAAGTGGAAAATGTACCGTTGGAAATGAATTTGTCAGAACACATGTTTAATAAGCAATCAATCTATGAGATTACATTTTGCTAATTTTTTGTTCAAGATGGTTGACGTTAACTCGGTATGGAATGTTTGAAACTTCGAGAAGTTACTTTAACTTATTTTTACTTTGCCTTACTCCATTGCATTAAGTTTCGAACTTTTATGCATGAACTAAAAAGAAATGATATTGGTACGGCAGTTTGTGAGCAGTGTTGGGTATAGATATAATGTATTATAAACTCTAAGATATGTATTCGACATATCTTGGTAAGACAAATAGAAGAAACGTTGGCAATGGATTAACCATGGATTCCATATCCATATAAAAAGGAGAAGTTTTCTCAGATTTCAAAATGAATAGTTTTGTAACCTTGATTAAACTTTGGTAATACTGTATCAGTAAGGGAAAATTTTATAGTTAATTGAATCCAATATCAATACCAATAACAGAATAATAAAATTCAAAATGGCTCAAAAGAAAGTATTACTTGCATTGACTTCATTCAATGGCGTTTTTTATGCTGATGGTACCAAAACTGGTGTTTTCGTTGTCGAAGCTATGCATCCATTCAATGCTTTTAAATCTAAGGGTTTCGAAGTAGATTTCGTTTCTGAAACCGGTACTTATGGTTGGGATGACCATTCTTTAGCTCCAGATTTCTTAACTGGTCAAGATAAATTGGATTTCGATGACAAAGGTTCAGACTTTAACAAGGGTTTGAAAAACGTTAAGAAAGCTAGTGATGTTAACCCAGATGACTATTGTATCTTCTTTGCCTCTGCTGGTCACGGTACTCTTTTTGATTACCCAAAGGCTAAAAGTTTACAATCGTTAGCGTCAGAAATCTATGACAAGAATGGTGTTGTTGCAGCAGTTTGTCATGGTCCTGCAATCTTTGATGGATTGATTGAAAAGAAGTCAGGTAAACCATTGATTGAGGGTAAAGTCATCACTGGTTTCACTGATATTGGTGAAGTCATCTTACAGGTTGACGGTATTATGAAGGAAAAGAGCTTGTTATCTGTGGAAGATATTGCCAAGAAATATAATGCTAAATATGTTCCACCAATTGGTCCATGGGATGATTATTCTGTCACTGATGGTAGATTGATCACTGGTGTAAACCCAGCTTCGGCCCATTCTACTGCTGTTAGGGCAATGGATGCTGCTAAGCAATAATTAAATTTATGTTAATGAATATTACATATTTATTTATTTTTTTATATTTGTTTAGTTCTGATTATAACCTGCTTCTGTTTGTTTTATCCTGTATTTATCTTGAGATAACCTGTTTTATTGGATGATGTGCAATTTTAACGTTGAGGGTTTTTGCAGTTCCCTAATTAGGGTTTGCTTTTGAAGGCCTATTGCTAAATTTGTATTTGTGGTGAAGGCATTTCAAAACAAAGTACGGGTAGATATTGGCGGCACTTCAATATTGAATGTTGCAGTATTGGACTTCCAGAACACATGATAAGGTAAGTCAGATATAACGGTATTGCAGCTTTTAACTTATTATATAACAAACCTTGCAGACTTGTGTTATAGTATAAAACATATGTGTTTATTAAATATATGTTAGTAATTTGTAAGTCCTATAAAAGTAATTAGTGTTGTAGTATACGAGAAATCCATCTTTACTCTTTGAATAAGAACCATCTAGAAATTTTACACCGTAATAAATAGTTAAGAATATTAATCACAACTCTATTATGACAGGAATCAAGATTAAATAAAGGAATTTGTCATGGCCCTTTCATAGATCTCCTGGGAAATGGGGGATAGACATGTTGTTGATAGCAGTATCATTAAGTGCATCAGTATGACTATAGTCATGCGTGTGGCTGTAATTTATACTTGCACACCGTCACTCTCTTAATGTTTGAATGTAGTGATATGTTAGTAGTAAGATATTTCACTCGGATTGAGGTAAGGTAAACTGGTAAAAATACCAACAAAACTACCAAAGGAACTAACAGTGAAAGCGGTTATGAAGAGGATTTGCAAAAACGATAATGGAATATGCTAGTTAAAATGAACCGGCAACATATATAAAAGTAAGGAATAATGCCTATCAGGGATATTTCTTAAGGTTCACTTTTATTATTATGGCTATTATATTTGGGTCTTAATTCTATCTTAAAAAGAAGAATAATGCAATACTTCAATAGAGCAAGTATAACTATCTATGTACATCAATTCGAATACATCTGGGTTAAATAATAATAAAATAGTCAATAACAATATTATTATCTAACTGAATAGCGTATATATATCCTATATTGCCTGTTATTTTATGCAAGTGATTCAGCTAATTAAAATTGTTATAATTATTTACATTGAATGAAATTATAAATTGACAAATTAAGATTCCCAACTAGTTGACAATACTTAATCAGTCTATAATATTTTCCATTCAAACTTTTAATAATCTACTGTATTAAGAGAGAAGGACATTCTTCTTCTGTGACACAGTAGTATTTTACACACAATTACTTTTATAGAAGATTCATGTAATCATTAAATTTACCTCTCCGTTAGTTATATTAGTTAAAATATGTAAAAGACTCTTTATAAATAAATTTGGTCTCATTCCATGTCCTGATTGTTTTTGAATATCAAATATTTCATGTAAATTACCTCATCATATTTTATTTGGTTGCTCACATTTTATCATATTCAATGTGAAGATAACATTGAATTTGCTCACTAATCTTGTCTGTTGTGTAACAAATTAAGAAATACTATATCAATGTTAGTTTGAATTATTATCCTGAATGATGTCATGTTCAATACCAAGGAAAGACGATTCATAAGATACTCAAAAATGTAACAGGAGTACGAATCAATTTATTTTGGAATCAAAAGTACACTTACTGATATTGATAATTCTGGTTCCCAGAATTCCATGTTTCTAGTGATTTACTTAATTGATCTCATCTAATGATTCTGGATAGAACTAAAAAAATTCTGTATATGTGTTCGTGTATAATGATCATTTACCTCATGGCTTTGGAAGGTTTAGAGATTACAATGATTTGGGCCAGAAGACACTCTCTGACTATGAAAATTGGTATGCATGGAGAATTTAGTTACTAGAACAAGATACATCCTTAAAAAATGCTGATGTGACTAGTTATACAAAAAAAATAACGTTTTCCTTATTTGACAAAAATTTTGGAATTGTCAAGTATGAAATTCTAACATTGACGCCCAAAACCTAAAATTATTTTGTTAGCTTTGGCTCAATAAGTGCCAACAACTTAATGTAATAGTAATATAAAAAGTTTATACTAGATAAAACTAACAGTTCTTGCTACTCATGCCACTATTAGCTAGGCGCTCGTATCAAATGACCCTTTACCTCCCCTGTTTTGGACCCTTCAAGAAGATAGAGATCTCCAGAAATAAGAAAGCTACCGATCTGTAATTTGGGTCAGGAAATGTTTTCATCACATATATCCCAAATTCCTATTATCAAAATCCTAACACATCTCTGCCCTCAGATATCATGAAAAGAACGAAAAATTATGGATTTAAGAACGGCTGAGAGATGATTGACCAGAATTGTGACTGAAATGAAAATAAAAACCCAAGAAAATATCCAACATGGCCGTGCTAATTAGGAATAACAATACCTCTAGAACTTACATATTACGCCATTGGGACATGTAAAACCAAAATAAAGCTATATGTCAAGACCACTCGCCCTCTTACTCTGTCGTATTCTGCTTATTCCACCCAAGCCTATCTGACGAAAAAAAATATCTGACACATATAAGCATATCGGTAGCGGTACCAAAATATTCCATTCTGTCGCCTCCATCCTTCCCCATCATTTGCCAGAACCGGGTGTCAGCGCCGGCCATACCCAGCAGATCCCAGGTGTCAGCAGAACAACACAACCCTTCGCTGTCGCCAACCCCGCCAACTCCGCCACCGCCGCCACCACACGAATATGACTGAAGAAGACATTGAATTCTTGGAACTTACTTTAGAATCATTACAGAATGCTTGCAAAGATATACTCTCATTGAATGTATGTGTTGTGTTTTAATTCTTTTTTGTATATTTACTAACAAGAATAACAACAGATTTATAACGAATCCTCGAGTGACCATCGAAAAAAGTTTTTACCAAAGGAAGCACGTTTGTTTTTGGAACGAGTGTTTGAGAAGAAGCAGTCTTTAAATTCAAAAGAACGGGATGCTATAGCCAAAAAGTGTGGTCTAACTCCTCTACAAGTCAGAGTTTGGGTATGTATTGATCTTGTTTACAAACTAAAAAAACTATACTAACCTCCCCATAGTTCATCAACAAACGAATGCGTTCCAAATAGACACATCATTGGAAGAGTTTAATTTTGTCAAGCCCAAGTGTGGGTTTGTGGAGTGGGTAGGGCAAACATATGAGCGGGAGATGATGTGGTGTAATTAGATACGTGCGTGCTTTTTCAAAAAATGTTGCATTTCGTCAGTATCGACATCTTGTGGATCCTCGGAGGAAATGGCCTGCAACAATCCATCAAGCATAGCATCAACTTTATGCTCGTCAATTTTTAAACACAGAGACAAGACTCTTCTAAACTTGCTTTCTAAATCTGTCTGTTTTCGCTTTAAGCTTTGGGATGAAAAGCGAGACGAGAGGTGACGAGCGCGAGCAGTTGGGATGGCTGGAAAATAAGAGCAGATGCCAGTGTCAGCGGGTGGATGTGTGGTGGAGCCAAGTGTAGATCAATTCTTTTTTCTTTTGACTGTGACGTGAGTTGCGACAGAGTGCTGGCGGCTGAACTGGGTGATAGCTGTTTTACCTGGATTGATACGGCGTGAGTGGTGAATATTTAGTTTATTGAATAGATATGTTAATGGTAGTCCATTCTGTGTGAGTTTCTTGTTGTATTGGATATTGATTTAGGAAATATTGTTGGGTGTCACAGCTGCTGGTTGCTTGTTTCGAGATATTTGAATTTTACAATTAGGTTTCTGGGAATTAGTATGGGTATTGGTGTCACGTTTTTTAGTTGCCTGCTTCTATTCTTGAATGTTTGATGGTAATGGAAGGTATATTCGTTGGATTATACGTATCAACAGTATCATATATATATGTCATGTTTAATAAATAAAGGAAAGCATTCACTGTCTTTATGTGGTGGGCCATAATACACTGGGTTGGTACCACAGGCATGGGGAATGAAATAGATGTTAATGATAAGGGAAACTGCAGGTACACGGAGATACAGAGAGTATGGAAAAGAAAATGCTAGTACTAAAGGGTGTATTCGATGTTGATATAGATGCATAAACCTACTATACATCATATCATTTATAAGAGCGATGTTTGGTGTAAGGTACTTCGGTTTCGTCTTTGGAGGACCCAAATGTTAAACTAACTGTTACGTATGGAAAAAACACACATCTTTCAGCAACACCATTATCTACAAAATGGTTCTTGCTAATAGTAATGAATTGCTTTTCAAGGCTTCTTTTTGTTTTGTTTTGTTTTGTTTCGTAATATTATATATATATTTCTACCCAGTAAGATTTTTCATACTAAGCACTTAAGAACAAGTTTAGTTGTTACGGGTTTATAAGTCGGTTTCTAAATCAAATAAAATAATATAATTATGAATCTTAGATGATATATATATATATGTATATTTCTTTTTGAAAAATACTAATTAGAGTTAACAAATGCTTACATAGAAAATTATTCAATCAGATGATTCGTTGTACCTAATCATAGAAAATACTCAGTTGCCATTCTCAAGTATTTAGTTGTCTATTTATCATTGGATTAATTGCTGACACGGATTCTAAACCAAGAAAGAGCATGAATCGGCAAATTATGGATCTTGATTTAATATTTACCAGTATACTGTAAATAGTATCTACTGAAGAATACTTTAGATTACAATACATAAAAACGATACTTTTACATATTAGAATATTGGGGTTTTTCCATACTGGGTGACAAAGCGATATCTAGAATGGTATCGTACGAAAGGCGAGGGATGATAGTGTGGAATATACGCGTCAAGTATTTAGTCTAGGTAGGGTAATATATTGAATCTAGTTAGTATTAGATATCATAGGTACAGTCTTAATTGGTTAATTAACAAAGTTATTGACAATATAGTTTTACTTAAAGAGCCTGCTTTATATATAGAACTTGTTTAGATAAATTATATGATATCAAAGTATAAAATTCTATCTCTTTATATAGATATTTATTTAGTTAACTCTCTCTTATAGTAATATCGTCTTAGTCTTCTTAAAATAGGATTGATAAACATAAAAAGACCAACCTTGATAATAAAAGTGAACCTTAAGGAAGATTCTTCTCAAGAAATATTCCTTTTCCTTTTATACTAGTTATTCCAAGACGACTAACGTCTTTATTCTTATTTTCTGCAAATCCTATTCTTAGCCACTGTGACATTGAAGTCATTCCGTCACTTCGTTTATTATCATTATTAAGTTACCCTGTTTAGTCACGTGGAATTACAACAAATGGAATGTATAATTTGCAAAATAATTTACCGGAAGTGGAGATTATAACCGATAATATATTTTCTAGATCTTGCGATAATTATCTATTTTTATACCATTTTCACTAGATATTTCCCTTGCTTGTTCATAAATTAAAGTTGAATAATGGCAGATATTAGGGTATTGCGCAGTGAACGAAACTATTATTTCCTGACATTCAATATTCTGGGCAAGTTTAATAGTTTATTATCAAAAATAAAATAAAATTAAGAATTATTTACTATCAAAGGGGGTCTGGTAATAATTTATCAATTATCTTTTTGAATAATATTTATAATATTAACTCTAGAATAGTTTTCCACAGTTCTTTCGAGTATTTTCAACTTTATTATAAAAGGCTATCAAAAGAGCACTGGTAGTTTTGATTTTAAGTACATTTTCAAATCCAATAAAACAATCGACTGTTATAGTGAAAACAAAAAAGAGCTTTTGATTTTTAGATTTAATTAATATATAGAATATTAATAATCTTGGAAACAATTGTGTTTTTCAGAGCACATAAAATCAGTATACGAAATTGTAACGTTTAGAATAATTAGTAATTTAAATATATAAATAATACACAATACTTCTTATAGAATTGTATGTATATATATATATATATAAATATAAATATAAATAAAGCTTTTATTCAACATAACATTCTTCGAATGAAGATTTTAGATAAAAAAACCAATCTCTAGAAAAGTTCTAATCACAATATTAAAGAAACTAGGAAAATTATTAAACCTCCAAACAACGATCTAGTAGCAACAATGTGCCCAGCACCACCAGTATAAGAAGAGATGGCAAATGTTGAAACTTCAGAAGTTGCAGTACTCAAACCTGGGAATGATTCAATAATTGGAGTAACCTGAGAGATACTAGAAGAAGATTCTGAAAAGCTAACTACTGTAGTTTCAATTGATATGGAAGGTTGAACAACAATAGTGCTACCAGAGGTAACAATGGTGGTGCCTGGGATAACAACTGGTGTTGTGATTGAGGATGTGACTACAGAAGCAGTGGTTGGTGGGATAATAGAAGTAGTTGGTGGAATAACAATAGTGCTACCAGAGGTGACAACGGTGGTGCCTGGAACAACAACGACTGGTGTAGTTTCAATGGTGGTAGTTGGTGGCACAACAATAGTACTACCAGAGGTAACAATGGTGGTGCCTGGAACAACAACGACTGGTGTAGTTTCAATGGTGGTAGTTGGTGGCACAACAATAGTACTACCAGAGGTAACAATGGTGGTGCCTGGGATAACAACTGGTGTTGTGATTGAGGATGTGACTACAGAAGCAGTGGTTGGTGGGATAATAGAAGTAGTTGGTGGAATAACAATAGTGCTACCAGAGGTGACAACGGTGGTGCCTGGAACAACAACGACTGGTGTAGTTTCAATGGTGGTAGTTGGTGGCACAACAATAGTGCTACCAGAGGTAACAATGGTGGTGCCTGGGATAACAACTGGTGTTGTGATTGAGGATGTGACTACAGAAGCAGTGGTTGGTGGGATAATAGAAGTAGTTGGTGGAATAACAATAGTGCTACCAGAGGTGACAACGGTGGTGCCTGGAACAACAACGACTGGTGTAGTTTCAATGGTGGTAGTTGGTGGCACAACAATAGTGCTACCAGAGGTAACAATGGTGGTGCCTGGGATAACAACTGGTGTTGTGATTGAGGATGTGACTACAGAAGCAGTGGTTGGTGGGATAATAGAAGTAGTTGGTGGAATAACAATAGTGCTACCAGAGGTGACAACGGTGGTGCCTGGAACAACAACGACTGGTGTAGTTTCAATGGTGGTAGTTGGTGGCACAACAATAGTACTACCAGAGGTAACAATGGTGGTGCCTGGGATAACAACTGGTGTTGTGATTGAGGATGTGACTACAGAAGCAGTGGTTGGTGGGATAATAGAAGTAGTTGGTGGAATAACAATAGTGCTACCAGAGGTGACAACGGTGGTGCCTGGAACAACAACGACTGGTGTAGTTTCAATGGTGGTAGTTGGTGGCACAACAATAGTACTACCAGAGGTAACAATGGTGGTGCCTGGGATAACAACTGGTGTTGTGATTGAGGATGTGACTACAGAAGCAGTGGTTGGTGGGATAATAGAAGTAGTTGGTGGAATAACAATAGTGCTACCAGAGGTGACAACGGTGGTGCCTGGAACAACAACGACTGGTGTAGTTTCAATGGTGGTAGTTGGTGGCACAACAATAGTGCTACCAGAGGTAACAATGGTGGTGCCTGGGATAACAACTGGTGTTGTGATTGAGGATGTGACTACAGAAGCAGTGGTTGGTGGGATAATAGAAGTAGTTGGTGGAATAACAATAGTGCTACCAGAGGTGACAACGGTGGTGCCTGGAACAACAACGACTGGTGTAGTTTCAATGGTGGTAGTTGGTGGCACAACAATAGTACTACCAGAGTTAACAATGGTGGTGCCTGGGATAACAACTGATGTTGTGATTGAGGATGTGACTACAGAAGCAGTGGTTGGTGGGATAATAGAAGTAGTTGGTGGAATAACAATAGTGCTACCAGAGGTGACAACGGTGGTGCCTGGAACAACAACGACTGGTGTAGTTTCAATGGTGGTAGTTGGTGGCACAACAATAGTACTACCAGAGGTAACAATGGTGGTGCCTGGGATAACAACTGGTGTTGTAATTGAGGATGTGACTGCAGAAGCAGTGATACATGGAATAGTAATAGTAGCGGTGGAACAGATACCATCGGAACATTCAGTAGTAGTGTATGTAACTACAGACTCTGTGGAGCATGGAACAGTAACAGTAGCAGTGGAACAAACGCCATCCGAGCAATCGGTGGTAGTCAAAATAGTGACTGATCCAGAAACAATTGGTTCGGTAACAGTGGCGGTGGAACAGATACCATCGGAACATTCAGTAGTAGTGTATGTAACTACAGACTCTGTGGAGCATGGAACAGTAACAGTAGCAGTGGAACAAACGCCATCCGAGCAATCGGTGGTAGTCAAAATAGTGACTGATCCAGAAACAATTGGTTCGGTAACAGTGGCGGTGGAACAGATACCATCGGAACATTCAGTAGTAGTGTATGTAACTACAGACTCTGTGGAGCATGGAACAGTAACAGTAGCAGTGGAACAAACGCCATCCGAGCAATCGGTGGTAGTCAAAATAGTGACTGATCCAGAAACAATTGGTTCGGTAACAGTGGCGGTGGAACAGATACCATCGGAACATTCAGTAGTAGTGTATGTAACTACAGACTCTGTGGAGCATGGAACAGTAACAGTAGCAGTGGAACAAACGCCATCCGAGCAATCGGTGGTAGTCAAAATAGTGACTGATCCAGAAACAATTGGTTCGGTAACAGTGGCGGTGGAACAGATACCATCGGAACATTCAGTAGTAGTGTATGTAACTACAGACTCTGTGGAGCATGGAACAGTAACAGTAGCAGTGGAACAAACGCCATCCGAGCAATCGGTGGTAGTCAAAATAGTGACTGATCCAGAAACAATTGGTTCGGTAACAGTGGCGGTGGAACAGATACCATCGGAACATTCAGTAGTAGTGTATGTAACTACAGACTCTGTGGAGCATGGAACAGTAACAGTAGCAGTGGAACAAACGCCATCCGAGCAATCGGTGGTAGTCAAAATAGTGACTGATCCAGAAACAATTGGTTCGGTAACAGTGGCGGTGGAACAGATACCATCGGAACATTCAGTAGTAGTGTATGTAACTACAGACTCTGTGGAGCATGGAACAGTAACAGTAGCAGTGGAACAAACGCCATCCGAGCAATCGGTGGTAGTCAAAATAGTGACTGATCCAGAAATAACTGGTTCGGAGACAATTGAAACAATTGATGAACTTGTTCTACTACCTTCGGAAATATAATTGCCAGATGTGTGGAGGGATGATACTAAACTACTAATAGTTGGGAAACTTGAAGTTGTTTCAGACGCATTGGAAGATTCACCAGATTCAGTAGTTTGAGTAGATTCAGTGGCTTTAGTGACTTCGGAACTACTTGATGGCGTGCATGTAGGACATAATGTTGTCTCTTCATGACTTGACTTACCAAACTCAGTGGATTCGCCAGATTCAGTGGCTTCGGTGGCTGGAGTAGATTCAGTAGATTCAGTAGTTTCGGTGGATTCAGTGAAGTTAGATTGAGAATAGCCAGATGTGTAACTAGAGGATTCTGAACCACTAACAGTTGGGAAACTTACAGTGCTTTCAGACGCATTGGAAGATTCGCCAGATTCAGTGGCTTCGGTGGCTGGAGTAGATTCAGTAGATTCAGTAGCTTCGGTGGATTCAGTGAAGTTAGATTGAGAATAGCCAGATGTGTAACTAGAGGATTCTGAACCACTAACAGTTGGGAAACTTACAGTGCTTTCAGACGCATTGGAAGATTCGCCAGATTCAGTGGCTTCGGTGGCTGGAGTAGATTCAGTAGGTTCAGTAGCTTCGGTGGATTCGGTGGATTCGGTGAAGTTAGATGTAGAATAGCCAGATGTGTAACTAGAGGATTCTGAACCACTAACAGTTGGGAAACTTACAGTGCTTTCAGACGCATTGGAAGATTCGCCAGATTCAGTGGCTTCGGTGGCTGGAGTAGATTCAGTAGGTTCAGTAGCTTCGGTGGATTCGGTGGATTCGGTGAAGTTAGATTGAGAATAGCCAGATGTGTAACTAGAGGATTCTGAACCACTAACAGTTGGGAAACTTACAGTGCTTTCAGACGCATTGGAAGATTCGCCAGATTCAGTGGCTTCGGTGGCTGGAGTAGATTCAGTAGATTCAGTAGCTTCGGTGGATTCAGTGAAGTTAGATTGAGAATAGCCAGATGTGTAACTAGAGGATTCTGAACCACTAACAGTTGGGAAACTTACAGTGCTTTCAGACGCATTGGAAGATTCGCCAGATTCAGTGGCTTCGGTGGCTGGAGTAGATTCAGTAGGTTCAGTAGCTTCGGTGGATTCGGTGGATTCGGTGAAGTTAGATGTAGAATAGCCAGATGTGTAACTAGAGGATTCTGAACCACTAACAGTTGGGAAACTTACAGTGCTTTCAGACGCATTGGAAGATTCGCCAGATTCAGTGGCTTCGGTGGCTGGAGTAGATTCAGTAGGTTCAGTAGCTTCAGTGGATTCGGTGGATTCGGTGAAGTTAGATGTAGAATAGCCAGATGTGTAACTAGAGGATTCTGAACCACTAACAGTTGGGAAACTTACAGTGCTTTCAGACGCATTGGAAGATTCGCCAGATTCAGTGGCTTCGGTGGCTGGAGTAGATTCAGTAGGTTCAGTAGCTTCGGTGGATTCGGTGGATTCGGTGAAGTTAGATGTAGAATAGCCAGATGTGTAACTAGAGGATTCTGAACCACTAACAGTTGGGAAACTTACAGTGCTTTCAGACGCATTGGAAGATTCGCCAGATTCAGTGGCTTCGGTGGCTGGAGTAGATTCAGTAGATTCAGTAGATTCAGTAGCTTCGGTGGATTCAGTGAAGTTAGATTGAGAATAGCCAGATGTGTAACTAGAGGATTCTGAACCACTAACAGTTGGGAAACTTACAGTGCTTTCAGACGCATTGGAAGATTCGCCAGATTCAGTGGCTTCGGTGGCTGGAGTAGATTCAATAGATTCAGTAGCTTCAGTCATATCCGAACCTGATGGTGTACATGTAGGACATAAAGTTGTTGTTTCTCCTTCGCTAGAAATACCAGATTCTGTAACTAAAGAAGATTCTGTAGCTTCAGTGGATTCACCAGATTCTGAAGCTAGAGTAGATTCGGTAGCTTCAGCGGTTTCGGTGGTTTCAGTAGCTTCAGTGGATTCACCAGATTCTGAAGCTAAAGATGATTCAGTAACTTCAGTTGCTTCGGTACTCTCAGTAGCTTCAGTGGATTTGCCAGATTCTGAAGCTAAAGATGATTCAGTAGCTTCAGTGGTTTCGGTGGTTTCAGTAGCTTCAGTGGATTCACCAGATTCTGAAGCTAGAGTAGATTCGGTAGCTTCAGCGGTTTCGGTGGATTCAGTAGCTTCAGTGGATTCGCCAGATTCAGTCATATCCGAACCTGATGGTGTACATGTAGGACATAAAGTTGTTGTTTCTTCCTCGCTAGAAATACCAGATTCTGTAACTAAAGAAGATTCTGTAGCTTCAGTTGATTCACCAGATTCGGTAGCTAAAGATGATTCAGTGGCTTCAGCGGTTTCGGTGGTTTCAGTAGCTTCAGTGGATTCACCAGATTCTGAAGCTAAAGATGATTCAGTAACTTCAGTTGCTTCGGTACTCTCAGTAGCTTCAGTGGTTTCGGTGGTTTCAGTAGCTTCAGTGGATTCACCAGATTCTGAAGCTAAAGATGATTCAGTAACTTCAGTTGCTTCGGTGGTTTCAGTAGCTTCAGTGGATTCACCAGATTCTGAAGCTAAAGATGATTCAGTAACTTCAGTTGCTTCGGTACTCTCAGTAGCTTCAGTGGTTTCGGTGCTTTCAGTAGCTTCAGTGGATTCACCAGATTCTGAAGCTAAAGATGATTCAGTAGCTTCAGTGGTTTCGGTGGTTTCAGTAGCTTCAGTGGATTCACCAGATTCGGTAGCTAAAGATGATTCAGTGGCTTCAGCGGTTTCGGTGGTTTCAGTAGCTTCAGTGGATTCACCAGATTCTGAAGCTAGAGTAGATTCGGTAGCTTCGGCGGTTTCGGTGGTTTCAGTAGCTTCAGTGGATTCACCAGATTCTGAAGCTAGAGTAGATTCGGTAGCTTCAGTGGCTTCGGTGGCTGGAGTAGATTCAATAGATTCAGTAGCTTCAGTCATATCCGAACCTGATGGTGTACATGTAGGACATAAAGTTGTTGTTTCTCCTTCGCTAGAAATACCAGATTCTGTAACTAAAGAAGATTCTGTAGCTTCAGTGGATTCACCAGATTCTGAAGCTAGAGTAGATTCGGTAGCTTCAGCGGTTTCGGTGGTTTCAGTAGCTTCAGTGGATTCACCAGATTCTGAAGCTAAAGATGATTCAGTAACTTCAGTTGCTTCGGTACTCTCAGTAGCTTCAGTGGATTTGCCAGATTCTGAAGCTAAAGATGATTCAGTAGCTTCAGTGGTTTCGGTGGTTTCAGTAGCTTCAGTGGATTCACCAGATTCTGAAGCTAGAGTAGATTCGGTAGCTTCAGCGGTTTCGGTGGATTCAGTAGCTTCAGTGGATTCGCCAGATTCAGTCATATCCGAACCTGATGGTGTACATGTAGGACATAAAGTTGTTGTTTCTTCCTCGCTAGAAATACCAGATTCTGTAACTAAAGAAGATTCAGTAGCTTCAGTTGATTCACCAGATTCGGTAGCTAAAGATGATTCAGTGGCTTCAGCGGTTTCGGTGGTTTCAGTAGCTTCAGTGGATTCACCAGATTCTGAAGCTAGAGTAGATTCGGTAGCTTCAACGGTTTCGGTGGTTTCAGTAGCTTCAGTGGATTCACCAGATTCGGTAGCTAGAGTAGATTCGGTAGCTTCAGCGGTTTCGGTGGTTTCAGTAGCTTCAGTAGATTCACCAGATTCGGTAGCTAAAGATGATTCAGAAGCTTCAGTGGTTTCGGTGGTTTCAGTAGCTTCAGTGGATTCACCAGATTCTGAAGCTAGAGTAGATTCGGTAGCTTCGGCGGTTTCGGTGGTTTCAGTAGCTTCAGTGGATTCACCAGATTCTGAAGCTAGAGTAGATTCGGTAGCTTCAACGGTTTCGGTGGATTCAGTAGCTTCAGTGGATTCGCCAGATTCAGTCATATCCGAACCTGATGGTGTACATGTAGGACATAAAGTTGTTGTTTCTTCCTCGCTAGAAATACCAGATTCTGTAACTAAAGAAGATTCAGTAGCTTCAGTGGATTCACCAGATTCTGAAGCTAGAGTAGATTCGGTAGCTTCAACGGTTTCGGTGGTTTCAGTAGCTTCAGTAGATTCACCAGATTCGGTAGCTAAAGATGATTCAGTGGCTTCAGCGGTTTCGGTGGTTTCAGTAGCTTCAGTGGATTCACCAGATTCTGAAGCTAGAGTAGATTCGGTAGCTTCAACGGTTTCGGTGGTTTCAGTAGCTTCAGTAGATTCACCAGATTCGGTAGCTAAAGATGATTCAGTGGCTTCAGCGGTTTCGGTGGTTTCAGTAGCTTCAGTGGATTCACCAGATTCTGAAGCTAGAGTAGATTCGGTAGCTTCGGCGGTTTCGGTGGTTTCAGTAGCTTCAGTGGATTCACCAGATTCTGAAGCTAGAGTAGATTCGGTAGCTTCAGTGGATTCAGTAGCTTCAGTGGATTCGCCAGATTCAGTCATATCCGAACCTGATGGTGTACATGTAGGACATAAAGTTGTTGTTTCTTCCTCGCTAGAAATACCAGATTCTGTAACTAAAGAAGATTCAGTAGCTTCAGTGGATTCACCAGATTCTGAAGCTAGAGTAGATTCGGTAGCTTCAACGGTTTCGGTGGTTTCAGTAGCTTCAGTTGA
The DNA here is from genome assembly GCF_000150035.1 of Vanderwaltozyma polyspora DSM 70294. Lineage (NCBI taxonomy): Eukaryota > Fungi > Ascomycota > Saccharomycetes > Saccharomycetales > Saccharomycetaceae > Vanderwaltozyma > Vanderwaltozyma polyspora. The sequence goes on from NW_001834669.1 coordinate 15,813, forward strand.
TTCACCAGATTCGGTAGCTAAAGATGATTCGGTAGCTTCAGTGGTTTCGGTGGTTTCAGTAGCTTCAGTGGATTCACCAGATTCTGAAGCTAGAGTAGATTCGGTAGCTTCAGTGGTTTCGGTGGTTTCAGTAGCTTCAGTGGATTCACCAGATTCTGAAGCTAGAGTAGATTCGGTAGCTTCAACGGTTTCGGTGGTTTCAGTAGCTTCAGTAGATTCACCAGATTCGGTAGCTAAAGATGATTCAGTGGCTTCAGCGGTTTCGGTGGTTTCAGTAGCTTCAGTAGATTCACCAGATTCGGTAGCTAAAGATGATTCAGTGGCTTCAGCGGTTTCGGTGGTTTCAGTAGCTTCAGTGGATTCACCAGATTCTGAAGCTAGAGTAGATTCGGTAGCTTCAACGGTTTCGGTGGTTTCAGTAGCTTCAGTAGATTCACCAGATTCGGTAGCTAAAGATGATTCAGTGGCTTCAGCGGTTTCGGTGGTTTCAGTAGCTTCAGTGGATTCACCAGATTCTGAAGCTAGAGTAGATTCGGTAGCTTCAGCGGTTTCGGTGGATTCAGTAGCTTCAGTGGATTCGCCAGATTCAGTCATATCCGAACCTGATGGTGTACATGTAGGACATAAAGTTGTTGTTTCTTCCTCGCTAGAAATACCAGATTCTGTAACTAAAGAAGATTCAGTAGCTTCAGTGGATTCACCAGATTCTGAAGCTAGAGTAGATTCGGTAGCTTCAGCGGTTTCGGTGGTTTCAGTAGCTTCAGTGGATTCACCAGATTCGGTAGCTAGAGTAGATTCGGTAGCTTCAGCGGTTTCGGTGGTTTCAGTAGCTTCAGTTGATTCACCAGATTCGGTAGCTAAAGATGATTCAGTAGCTTCAGTGGTTTCGGTGGTTTCAGTAGCTTCAGTGGATTCACCAGATTCGGTAGCTAAAGATGATTCAGTAGCTTCAGTGGTTTCGGTGGTTTCAGTAGCTTCAGTTGATTCACCAGATTCGGTAGCTAAAGATGATTCAGTAGCTTCAGTGGTTTCGGTGGTTTCAGTAGCTTCAGTTGATTCACCAGATTCGGTAGCTAAAGATGATTCAGTAGCTTCAGCGGTTTCGGTGGATTCAGTAGTTTCAGTGGATTCACCAGATTCTGAAGCTAGAGTAGATTCGGTAGCTTCAGTGGTTTCGGTGGTTTCAGTAGCTTCAGTTGATTCTTCTTCAGTTGTGGATGGTTCGGAAGTTTCCTCAGTTGATTCTTCTTCAGTTGTGGATGGTTCGGAAGTTTCCTGGGTAGATTCTTCTTCAGTGGTAGTTGGTTCTGAAGTCTCCTCAGTAGATTCTTCATCAGTTGTGGATGGTTCTGAAGTTTCCTGGGTAGATTCTTCTTCAGTGGTAGTTGGTTCTGAAGTCTCCTCAGTAGATTCTTCTTCAGTTGTGGATGGTTCTGAAGTCTCCTCAGTAGATTCTTCTTCAGTTGTGGATGGTTCTGAAGTTTCCTGGGTAGATTCTTGTTCAGTTGTGGATGGTTCGGAAGTTTCCTCAGTTGATTCTTCTTCAGTGGTAGTTGGTTCGGAAGTTTCCTCAGTAGATTCTTCTTCAGTTGTGGATGGTTCTGAAGTCTCCTCAGTAGATTCTTCTTCAGTTGTGGATGGTTCTGAAGTCTCCTCAGTAGATTCTTCTTCAGTGGTGGATGGTTCGGAAGTCTCCTCAGTAGATTCTTCTTCAGTTGTGGATGGTTCTGAAGTCTCCTCAGTAGATTCTTCTTCAGTTGTAGATGGTTCTGAAGTCTCCTCAGTAGATTCTTCTTCAGTTGTGGATGGTTCGGAAGTTTCCTCAGTAGATTCTTCTTCAGTTGTGGATGGTTCGGAAGTTTCCTCAGTAGATTCTTCTTCAGTTGTGGATGGTTCTGAAGTTTCCTGGGTAGATTCTTCTTCAGTGGTAGTTGGTTCTGAAGTTTCCTCAGTAGATTCTTCTTCAGTTGTGGATGGTTCGGAAGTTTCCTCAGTAGATTCTTCTTCAGTGGTGGATGGTTCGGAAGTTTCCTCAGTAGATTCTTCTTCAGTTGTAGATGGTTCTGAAGTCTCCTGAGTGGATTCTTCTTCAGTTGTGGATGGTTCGGAAGTTTCCTCAGTAGATTCTTCTTCAGTGGTGGATGGTTCGGAAGTTTCCTGAGTAGATTCTTCTTCAGTGGTAGTTGGTTCTGAAGTTTCTTCTGTTGATTCTTCTTCAGTTGTGGATGGTTCGGAAGTTTCCTGGGTAGATTCTTCTTCAGTGGTAGTTGGTTCTGAAGTCTCCTCAGTAGATTCTTCTTCAGTTGTGGATGGTTCGGAAGTTTCCTCAGTAGATTCTTCTTCAGTTGTAGATGGTTCTGAAGTCTCCTGAGTAGATTCTTGTTCAGTTGTGGATGGTTCGGAAGTTTCCTCAGTAGATTCTTCTTCAGTTGTGGATGGTTCTGAAGTCTCCTCGGTAGATTCTTCTTCAGTTGTGGATGGTTCTGAAGTTTCCTGAGTGGATTCTTCTTCAGTTGTGGATGGTTCGGAAGTCTCCTCAGTAGATTCTTCTTCAGTTGTGGATGGTTCTGAAGTCTCCTCGGTAGATTCTTCTTCAGTTGTGGTTGGTTCGGAAGTTTCCTGGGTAGATTCTTCTTCAGTGGTAGTTGGTTCTGAAGTTTCCTGAGTGGATTCTTCTTCAGTTGTGGATGGTTCTGAAGTTTCCTCAGTAGATTCTTCTTCAGTTGTAGATGGTTCTGAAGTCTCCTGAGTGGATTCTTCTTCAGTTGTGGATGGTTCGGAAGTTTCCTCAGTAGATTCTTCTTCAGTTGTGGATGGTTCGGAAGTTTCCTCAGTAGATTCTTCTTCAGTTGTGGATGGTTCTGAAGTCTCCTCGGTAGATTCTTCTTCAGTTGTGGTTGGTTCGGAAGGTGTCTCGGTGGATTGTTCTTCAGTTGTGGTTGGTTCGGAAGTCTCCTGAGTTGATTCTTCTTCAGTTGTGGATGGTTCGGAAGTTTCCTCAGTAGATTCTTCTTCAGTGGTGGATGGTTCGGAAGTTTCCTGGGTAGATTCTTCTTCAGTGGTAGTTGGTTCTGAAGTCTCCTCAGTAGATTCTTCTTCAGTTGTGGATGGTTCTGAAGTCTCCTCAGTAGATTCTTCTTCAGTTGTGGATGGTTCGGAAGTTTCCTCAGTAGATTCTTCTTCAGTTGTGGATGGTTCGGAAGTTTCCTCAGTAGATTCTTCTTCAGTTGTAGATGGTTCTGAAGTCTCCTGAGTAGATTCTTGTTCAGTTGTGGATGGTTCGGAAGTTTCCTCAGTAGATTCTTCTTCAGTTGTGGATGGTTCTGAAGTCTCCTCAGTAGATTCTTCTTCAGTTGTGGATGGTTCGGAAGTTTCCTCAGTAGATTCTTCTTCAGTGGTAGTTGGTTCGGAAGTTTCCTCAGTAGATTCTTCTTCAGTTGTAGATGGTTCTGAAGTCTCCTGAGTAGATTCTTGTTCAGTTGTGGATGGTTCGGAAGTTTCCTCAGTAGATTCTTCTTCAGTGGTAGTTGGTTCGGAAGTTTCCTCAGTAGATTCTTCTTCAGTGGTGGATGGTTCGGAAGTTTCCTCAGTAGATTCTTCTTCAGTTGTGGATGGTTCGGAAGTTTCCTCAGTAGATTCTTCTTCAGTTGTGGATGGTTCTGAAGTCTCCTCGGTAGATTCTTCTTCAGTTGTGGATGGTTCGGAAGTTTCCTCAGTAGATTCTTCTTCAGTTGTGGATGGTTCTGAAGTCTCCTCGGTAGATTCTTCTTCAGTTGTGGTTGGTTCGGAAGTCTCCTGAGTTGATTCTTCTTCAGTTGTGGATGGTTCGGAAGTTTCCTCAGTAGATTCTTCTTCAGTGGTGGATGGTTCGGAAGTTTCCTGGGTAGATTCTTCTTCAGTGGTAGTTGGTTCTGAAGTTTCCTGAGTGGATTCTTCTTCAGTTGTGGATGGTTCTGAAGTTTCCTCAGTAGATTCTTCTTCAGTTGTAGATGGTTCTGAAGTCTCCTGAGTGGATTCTTCTTCAGTTGTGGATGGTTCGGAAGTTTCCTCAGTAGATTCTTCTTCAGTTGTGGATGGTTCTGAAGTCTCCTCGGTAGATTCTTCTTCAGTTGTGGTTGGTTCGGAAGGTGTCTCGGTGGATTGTTCTTCAGTAGTGGTTGGTTCTGAATTTTCATTAGTAGATTGTCCAGTTGTTTCATCTTCGGTTGTTGTTTGTTCGGTGCTTAATACTTCAGTCGATTCTTCTGTTGAGGTTTTTGGGTATGGTGTAAATACATAATAGATTGTAATTGTAGTTGATTTACCATTCAATCCTTCGTATGTTCTTATTACAGTACCATATGTACTGGTAACAGATCCTGTCCATCCAGTAAATAAAGTAGTCTTAGTTTCATAATTTTGTTCACTGCTGGTTTTGATGCTTTTGGTTTTGGTGCTTTTGGATTTACTACTTTTGGATTTACTGCTTTTGGATTTACTGCTTTTGGTTTTGGTACTTTTGCTTTTACTGCTTTTTTTAAACGCAGTGACACCATCATTTCCAGTTAAGGCGGCAGCGTTAACAGCTGCCTTGTGAAAATTGTCCACAAAGGTCGTATGTTCTAATTCAACTGTAAATAAGTGGTTAGAGTTATTTGAACACTCAGCTTCTGTATCATTGAAATATTTTATGACACCCTTCCAGTCGTTGTGGGATTTTCCATTTGGATCTATATATTTTAAGTCTAGGTTAGCGTCACCTCCGGCATTTAAGTAGACAATTCTTATTGGGTAGGCAAATCCAGCGTGCAAATAGTCAGCAAAGTAAGTTTTCTCAGAAGTCTGCCATTGTTTGACCGCATTAATAGAAATGTCATCATAAGAAGCTTCTATGTTTTTGTCAGAATTACAGCATTTGAAAGCACCTTTATTAGCAAACATCAGCAAAGCAGAATTATCGGTATCAAAAAATTCAAAAGTATGGATACCAGATGTCTCAGGAATGAAGTAACCTGTTAATTCAACAGTAAAATTTGATAACGTGATGGGAAAGTCATAAATTTTACTCCAGCTGTCAATTTGTGATTCTTTAAACTTGAAACTAATATCAGTCACACCTTTCACTGAACCTAATTCTTTGTTGACTTTTTCGTAATGATTTAACAAATAATCTTCATCATTATATTTTCCGGTGTATTCTGGAATCAAATAAGGAAAAAACCTTGCTCTGAAACCGTCAACACCAGAAGAAACTGATGGAATATCACAATGATAATCTACCGCTTGTGTTACTTTTGTTAGTGTATTTACAAGCAGAAGTGCTGTATAGCTAATGGAATAGCTTTTAAACAACATCGTTGGTATAAACGATATTATCAGTGAAAGAGTCTATAACAAAATTTAGCGAAAGTGGATTTTTTTCTGTATTTTATTATTAGAGATATATCTTATCAAAAGAATATTCTAAAGTTTTTTAACAAATCTTTAATGATATAATATAAATACCAATCGAAAGATAGTGTTACAAAATTCAACCTAAGCTTTGTTACCCAAACAATAGATCAAAAGGTTTGCGTGAGGTACTGAAGGTTAAGCTGGCTTCCAGAAATTAAAATTAACGATAGAAAAGATATAAAACATATTACAAAATGTCTTTTAAGAAATTTATAATGGGAAAGTAATCATTAAATAGAAAATGGAACTATTCATATCCAAAATTTTGTCCCAAAATTATCTCATATAAATATAGAATTCAAAATGAATTCGATCCAGATCTAACCGCATCAAATATTCTACTTTTAGTCGAAACTTCTCAGCATCAGATGCTTCAATACTCTATCTCCTCTCATGGTAATATCATAATGGCAAACGATTACAGAAATTTCTTAAATTAATCTTCGAAGACCCTCTTCATTGTGGAGAGATTTTAACTTGTTTATAGTCCCTCATACTCAAACTCTCAACCGAAACTAACTGAATTCTGATTTCCAATCGAAATTGTCCTTTCAGGAAGATCTACATTTCTTATAATGGATATATGTCGTGAGGAGGATACAGGCGAGATCTGCTGAATTTCGATTTCGAAGATATCTTGGTCATTATCTACGTGTATATAATTACATCGGTACGATACCCGGTGAGGTTTTAGTTGGCAATGTGATAGAAGACAATAAATGTCTCTATGGACCAGTTCTGGTATTATCAGTTGAGTTTGTTGCAGATGTAACATCAGCATGTGTTCTATCCTTCAAAATAATAGAGTTAGGAAAAATTGATTCATGAAGTAATTCTTTTAGAAATTGTGAGTTTAACAATGGAATTTGAAAACACCGGCAGGAAAATTAAATTCTTAATAGTTGAGTTTTCAGTGCATATAATCCTTGTTATGAGTCGACATTTCTCCTCAGAGGTTATGTTATCACCAAGAAGGGAGGGGTAGAGTCAGATTTCATTCTATTATTCTATCTGTTCAGTAATAAATCTTGTTTTAAAATGAGGATGTAGTTCTCCTTCTGTTGTCCAAAAGGTTGTCTTGTTATTAATATTGTTGGATTCTTTTGGAAATTTTAATATTAGGTTACAATAACCTTCGAAACGGTTTTGCACTAATGGGTGTCTTAATACCAATTTTGTGATAAAAAATTAGTTCATCATCAGAGACCATTCGTAACTATAATTTCTGGTTGTATCTAAATAAAGCTTATTGGTAAATTATGAGGGAAAGTAGCATGAATTTCTCATATGCATAAAAAAATCACCTTGGTCAGACAAGTTAATAAAACAATTTGTAGGAATTACGTATGATTCCTCGATAATTAAGGAAATTCTACGAAGTTTATTTTCATACTTTCTTGCAATTCCATTTCAGTTAAGTAATAACATAGCGAAGTCTCAGATTTATCAATAATTCTTGGAGTTTAAAGGGCAAAAAAATGAGCTTATCTTCTTTTCATTTTCTTCAGAATATGATATTTTAATGCCGAAATAATACGTCATCTGATAACTTGATACCAGATAAATTTTGCACATACTTATCGAATTAGATTGTCTTGTATGTATCTATATTGATCTAAACTCATCTCGTTTTCAGATTTCACACTTGGCCAATTTCACTTTTTAAGAGTTAGCATAGGGTAATACATGGTAAAAAGGTCATGTGATATTCTCTTTATGTATTATTTAGTATTACTTCGTACAAACCTTGGTAGTGTCGAGATATGCGTTGTTACAACAACGTTGTTTCATATTAACCAGTATTGATATTAAAAGAGATCATTGTATATTATTGTATATTATTGTATAATATTGTATAGTATTTAGTATGTTAACTTGTACACTGAAAGAATCAATCAATAACAAAATTAATTATTAGTATATTTGCATTATGATACAGATCTCCACAATAAGAGTATCCTGGATAAATGCAGAGCCGCCTTTATTCTAACGTATACCAAAATAACTATACAACTAAATAGTAATTAACAATTACCAAATACTGGCCAATTAATACATTTATGACGTTAGTCTGTTGACAAAGCTAACCCTACTTTAAGTCTGTTAAAGTATACTGCTGTTTAAAATAATGGTACATATAAGAGATGAACATAGTGTCTGTTCGATGCGACATGTTTTGTTAACCAGTTCAATACAGCTGGTCTACAACGAAGCACATATTGTGGAGTGTTGTTCTTGACAGTAGTACGAAACTTCCTTAATTCAGATTCGAAATAATAGAGATAGTATAGGTAATATGCTCTTCCATAAATCAGTTTTCTCATATTTGGGTTCACTTTATGTTGGGACAATCAAGATTAACAACAGCTCAAGTTATATTATTCAATTCATTTTAAATGAGTCCCAAGGAATATTCATTATTATTCCATTAGTTTTGACTACGTTATACTTATTCTCTTAATAGTTAGTTATTATATTTCTTGTACTTTAATTTGTTAGATATCAATTGCACGTGATCGACCAAATCAAATCTCATAAGGTAATTTACATGACGGATTTAATATTCACAAACAACTAGGACATGGACTGAGACCAAATTTATTTGTAAAGAGTCTTTTGCATATTCAAACTAATATAACTAACGGAGAGGTAAATTTAATGATTACATGAATCTTCTATAAAAGTAATTGAGTGTAAAATAAATCTTTAAGTTCTTTCGTTACACTACTACTGCATATTAACCATTGATAAGTACTACATATATTTTTTGTTAAATGATACAGATTGTGTAGGAATGGGAGATTTTTTTTTAAAAATAAAATCAAAATATCTTTCGAAAGCTTATTCCATTTATTTTCAATTGCAAAATGTTTATTACTCAATGTGTATATGATGGCCGAATGTCATTAAATTAGCAAATATCCTTAAAATTTTCTAAACTACGTTTTATAATAAATAGTAACAGTTTATTAGGTGTGTATGTTTGAATGTATTGTTAACATGGTAATTAAGTACACTGGATGGATTGATATACTCTTGTGATAAGACCTCATGTTAAAACTTCGGTAATTTTTTATGAAAGCTTACCTTACATTTATTCGACTATTTGACCTTTGCATCTATTCTTACTTATCGACCATATAAGACTTTTCAAATTTAATAGTAACAACTATTAAGATATAGTTTGTTGAGAAGAACTAAAAAGTATATATTGTAACTATGTGTATATAACGTAAATAACTATTCGTATATGATATAAGGTACTATGTCTTAGATTCTCTTATATTAAAACACAACATTATTAAACATATAGTAAAATATCTAAAAAACTGAAATATGTATTAAGTAATAACAGTTCAAAGTAGCAATTAAAAGAATCATAATTAAAAAATCCACTCAAAGAGAGTTCATAATAATACGGATAATAAGAATACAACAACAGCACCAAAAATGGATCTATCAGAAACCAAATTGCCAGCTCCGCCGGTATAAGATGAAATAGAAATGGTTTGTCCTTCAGTAGTAGAACTGCCTGGGAATGTTTCAATTGCGGAGTTAGATTCTTGTGGAATAGATGTTGTTTGTGGAGCAAATATTTGTGTAGTTTCTTCAACAGTAGTTGGTGGAACAACAACGGTACTTCCTGAAGTAATAATAGTAGTTCCTGGAATGATAACGGATGCAGTGACAGAAGAAACGACCTGTGGGACTGTTGTTGGTGGAATAACAATAGTACTACTAGATGATACAATTGTTGTGCCAGGAACAACAACAACTGGTCTGGTTTCAGTAGTTGTACTTGAAGGAATAACGGTAGTCTTGCCTGAAGTAACAATAGTAGTTCCTGGAACAACAACTGGAACAGTCATAGACGAAACTTCCTGAGTTAAAGTAGTTGGTGGAACAACAGTGGTCTTACCAGAAGTAACAACAGTTGTACCTGGGATAACAACTGGGGTAGAAGCAGAAGATACTGCCTTTGTAATAGTAGTTGGTGGAACAACAGTGGTCTTACCAGAAGTAACGACAGTTGTGCCTGGGATAACAACTGGGGTAGAAGCAGAAGATACTGCCTTTGTAATAGTCGTTGGTGGAACAACAGTGGTCTTACCAGAAGTAACGACAGTTGTGCCTGGGATAACAACTGGGGTAGAAGCAGAAGATACTGCCTTTGTAATAGTAGTTGGTGGAACGACAGTGGTCTTACCAGAAGTAACAACAGTTGTACCTGGGATAACAACTGGGGTAGAAGCAGAAGATACTGCCTTTGTAATAGTAGTTGGTGGAACAACAGTGGTCTTACCAGAAGTAACGACAGTTGTGCCTGGGATAACAACTGGGGTAGAAGCAGAAGATACTGCCTTTGTAATAGTAGTTGGTGGAACGACAGTGGTCTTACCAGAAGTAACAACAGTTGTACCTGGGATAACATGAGTGGAAGTTGTTGGAACGTGAGTGACAGTCTCGGATGAACATGGTTCGGTGACAGTGACAGTAGAGCAGACATCATTGGAACATTCAGTAGTGGTGTAAGTAGTGATGCTTTGTTCTTGGGTGGTGACAGTTTCAGAAGATACTACCTTTGTAATAGTGGTTGGTGGAACGACAGTGGTCTTACCAGAAGTAACAACAGTTGTACCTGGGATAACATGAGTGGAAGTTGTTGGAACGTGAGTGACAGTCTCGGATGAACATGGTTCGGTGACAGTGACAGTAGAGCAGACATCATTGGAACATTCAGTAGTGGTGTAAGTAGTGATGCTTTGTTCTTGGGTGGTGACAGTTTCAGAAGATACTACCTGTGTAATAGTGGTTGGTGGAACGACAGTGGTCTTACCAGAAGTAACAACAGTTGTACCTGGGATAACATGGGTGGTAGTTGTTGGAGCGTGAGTGACAGTTTCAGAAGAACATGGTTCGGTGACAGTGACAGTAGAGCAGACATCATTGGAACATTCAGTAGTGGTGTAAGTAGTGATGCTTTGCTCTTGGGTGGTGACAGTCTCAGAAGAACATGGTTCAGTGATGGTGACAGTAGAGCAGACATCATTGGAACATTCGGTAGTAGTAATAGTGGTAACAGATTGTTCATGGGTAGCGGTGACAGTTTCAGAAGAACATGGTTCAGTGATGGTGACAGTGGAGCAGACGTCATTGGAACATTCGGTAGTAGTAATAGTGGTAACAGATTGTTCATGAGTGGAAGTGACAGTTTCAGAAGAACATGGTTCAGTGATAGTGACAGTGGAGCAGACGTCATTGGAACATTCGGTAGTAGTAATAGTGGTAACAGATTGTTCATGAGTGGAAGTGACAGTTTCAGAAGAGCATGGTTCAGTGATAGTGACGGTAGAACAAACATCTCCAGAACACTCAGTTGTTGTAATAGTCGTAACAGGTTCTGAAGTTTGAGGGATGGTAGTGTTTGAGGATGTGTAAATAGCAGATTCAGAAACACTTTGAGTTGATAAAGCTCCAGTAGTGGACGAGCTTGCAAGGGTGCTGTTAATGGAGGTATATAAGGAACTTATAACACTCTCAGATGTTTGAGTAGTTTCGGTACTCCCTACAGTTGTATGGTTGAATGAATTAGATTCTGAAGTCAAGGTAGCAGAAGCAGATTCGGTACTTTCGATTTCAGTAGCGTTGGTAGATGCAACAATGGATGATTCTGAAGTCAAGGTAGCAGAAGCAGGTTCGGTACTTTCGATTTCAGTAGCGTTGGTAGATGCAACAATGGATGATTCTGAAGTCAAGGTAGCAGAAGCAGATTCGGTACTTTCGATTTCAGTAGCGTTGGTAGATGCAACAATGGATGATTCTGAAGTCAAGGTAGCAGAAGCAGGTTCGGTACTTTCGATTTCAGTAGCGTTGGTAGATGCAACAATGGATGATTCTGAAGTCAAGGTAGCAGAAGCAGATTCGGTACTTTCGATTTCAGTAGCGTTGGTAGATGCAACAATGGATGATTCTGAAGTCAAGGTAGCAGAAGCAGATTCGGTACTTTCGATTTCAGTAGCGTTGGTAGATGCAACAATGGATGATTCTGAAGTCAAGGTAGCAGAAGCAGGTTCGGTACTTTCGATTTCAGTAGCGTTGGTAGATGCAACAATGGATGATTCTGAAGTCAAGGTAGCAGAAGCAGATTCGGTACTTTCGATTTCAGTAGCGTTGGTAGATGCAACAATGGATGATTCTGAAGTGACAGGTTCAGAAGAGGCAGCTTCAGAGGAGGCAGCTTCAGAGGATGAAGTGGCAGATTCAGAGGATGAAGTGACAGGTTCAGAGGAGGCAGCTTCAGAGGATGAAGTGGCAGCTTCAGAAGAGGCAGCTTCAGAGGATGAAGTGACAGGTTCAGAAGAGGCAGCTTCAGAGGAGGCAGCTTCAGAGGATGAAGTGGCAGATTCAGAGGATGAAGTGACAGGTTCAGAGGAGGCAGCTTCAGAGGATGAAGTGGCAGCTTCAGAAGAGGCAGCTTCAGAGGATGAAGTGACAGATTCAGAAGAGGCAGCTTCAGAGGATGAAGTGACAGGTTCAGAAGAGGCAGCTTCAGAGGAGGCAGCTTCAGAGGATGAAGTGGCAGATTCAGAGGATGAAGTGACAGATTCAGAAGAGGCAGCTTCAGAGGATGAAGTGACAGATTCAGAAGAGGCAGCTTCAGAGGATGAAGTGACAGATTCAGAGGAGGCAGCTTCAGAGGATGAAGTGGCAGCTTCAGAAGAGGCAGCTTCAGAGGATGAAGTGACAGATTCAGAAGAGGCAGCTTCAGAGGATGAAGTGACAGATTCAGAAGAGGCAGCTTCAGAGGATGAAGTGACAGATTCAGAAGAGGCAGCTTCAGAGGATGAAGTAACAGATTCAGAAGAGGCAGCTTCAGAGGATGAAGTAACAGATTCAGAAGAGGCAGCTTCAGAGGATGAAGTGACAGCTTCGGAGGAAGTCACTTCTAAAGAGGAAGCCACAGAGGAACTAGATGCGGTAGCAGTTGTGTTAGAGAAACTGAAAGGTTCTACAGCACGTAAATTTCTTTCGAAATCATAATAAGGAAAGTCTCTTTGTCTTAAATCGTTTGAACCTTCCATGTCATAGAAATTCTCTAATTCAGCTTGTGACAATTGCGCTAAAGCACCAATCAAAATTAGCGCAGCATGGCTATATTTATAGCCTTTGAATAGCATGATTAATTAATTATTATTTTGGTTTTCCAGTTTAGAGAAACTAATTAAAGTTTATGAGAAAAAAAATTGATAAAATAAAATGAAATAAAGCGAACGTATAGTTTCTGAGTTTTCAAAAAGAAGATATTGTACACCGATAAGAAGAGAAAGAAAAATATAAATTTATCTTCAATATATATATCAGTCTAAATTCCCAATAAAAGGAGGGTTTTTTATAATATTTTCAACTTCGAGAACACCTGACAGCAATAACCCAAATAAATCAAATAAGGCTAACGTGATACCCCTTTATGGAATCTAACCCAAATAGCATAATTTGAAATTATAAAAAAAAGACCGTCAAATTCAAACCTCTGATATATCTAGAATTGAACCGCCCTTATATATACACTTTTGCAATCCAAAGCCTCTAACTCACATCCCTAAAAGTATTCCCGATACCACACCTCTCTTGTCCCAACTCTCCTCCTCATGCATCTCAAAAAAACCTAAATTAACACTCTTGCTTCACTTAACCTTCATCAATATACCTGGAAACTCCTCATAATCATTAATCACCTTCAACCTAACCCTTTTATTTCATATTCCCCCAATCTTCAACTTTAATAAAGCCATCATCAACTGATGATGATTCTTTTAGGTTCTTTTGAAGATTTCCATTCCTTTTATAGCAACGCTCCGAGAGGAGCCGCCGAGATCTGCTGGATCAAAAAAACAAAAAAAGAAACGAAAGGGAAAAAAGAAATTCTTCTGTAAATAGACACATCACTGTGTACGTGACTGGCTCATTCGACTTGTTAAGAATAGTCAATATTGGTTGAGTCTTCTTATCCTCTGCCAACTAACGTTTGCGACCCTACAAGATGGGGTGGGTTTTGAATACATGGTTGATTTTAGTTTATTAATAGCAACTGTGGTGCTATTAATAACAAGTGAAGGTTTGCAATTGCTTATTCATGCTGGATTGATTGCATTCAGCGTCTAATGAATCCACTTCATTGATCTTGTTGGGACGATGATGATGAATCACGCAGGACAAGTAGTTTCATGATTACTAGAGCTTCTCATCATTGCTTTTTCTGTTTGTAATTTCACATTTCCCATCTCAGTTGGTTTTGGAAAGGCTGCCTCCTTGAGATTGGGTTTCTGATGTTGTAGAATTGTTTTTGCTTGATGTTCTTACTTTTTACCTCCCTACTATCCAGCACCTGTTTCTATTTCTCACCATCTTGGCATTGGATTTCTTGGGTATTTTAGTGATTATCTGATTTGGAACTGTGGATTGTTCGGCAATTGGTACCAGATAGAACAAGTTGACAACATGTGCACTGTTATTTCTTTTTATGCTTTTGTAATTTCACAGTTTCTACAACGACTGTGGCAAAATCATGCTTAAGGACATAAACAGATATTCATAAACAATACTTTGTAATGTGCGTTTGTTGATTAATCAGTAATGAACTTGATAAACCAAGGTCGTGTTTTGATGGTTGCTTATTTCCTTTGACTACTTTAGTATTAATCGTCATAATGGTGATGTTTAAATGAGATCATTGAAACATTTTACCTGGTGTCAGGGTAATTCAGCTCATCGGTCGATGAGCTGATTATGTAACAGGTTCGGAAGAATATACAGTACAATACTGTTCCTAATTACAAATGACTTATAACAAGAGCGGCTATAAGTCTGTACCTTGTGTGATTTCGATTTGGCACTAACTAGATCTATCGCTGGACTTCGTAATAACTTAAATTCATTCGCAATCGTAATAATCAAATCTCTGGCAAACTTGAATTAATTAAAAGCAAGCATAAGGACTCTTATAAATATGTAAAACTTGAGCAATGTTAATGAGATATTTAGTATTCATTATAGATAATTAAACGCTAAATGAACATATTTATAAAAATATCTAAGAAGAACTAAAAGGTATTTTTAAAATTAATTAAAATATATTTTTGGGAATTGTTTTTTAATAATAAGTCATGATTATAGAATCAAAGAGAATACGAAAGCCAATAAAGTGTTGAAAACAGCAATGTTGGAAAAATTGATGTTGGCACCACCAGTGAAAGAAGAGACAGAGGCGGTAGAAGTTTTGGAACTGTAAGCTGATACAGTGTGGGATTTAACTTCTTCAGTAGCTAAAGAGGTAGAATGAGATTTAACTTCTTCGGTAGCCAAAGTGGTTGAGTGTGATTTGTTTTGTTCAGTTTCTAATGAAGTCAATTGAGTTTTAGTAGTGGCAGCTGAAGTGACATGTTTAGTTGTAGTCAATGGAGTAGAAGCAGAAGAAACCACCTTTGTAAGTGTGGTTGGTGGAACAACGAAGGTCTTACCAGAAGTAACAATAGTTGTACCTGGGATAACATGGGTGGTAGTTGTTGGAGCGTGAGTGACAGTTTCAGAAGAACATGGTTCGGTGACAGTGACAGTAGAGCAGACATCATTGGAACATTCAGTAGTGGTGTAAGTAGTGATGCTTTGCTCTTGGGTGGTGACAGTCTCAGAAGAACATGGTTCAGTGATGGTGACAGTAGAGCAGACATCATTGGAACATTCGGTAGTAGTAATAGTGGTAACAGATTGTTCATGGGTAGCGGTGACAGTTTCAGAAGAACATGGTTCAGTGATGGTGACAGTGGAGCAGACGTCATTGGAACATTCGGTAGTAGTAATAGTGGTAACAGATTGTTCATGAGTGGAAGTGACAGTTTCAGAAGAACATGGTTCAGTGATAGTGACAGTGGAGCAGACGTCATTGGAACATTCGGTAGTAGTAATAGTGGTAACAGATTGTTCATGAGTGGAAGTGACAGTTTCAGAAGAACATGGTTCAGTGATAGTGACAGTGGAGCAGACGTCATTGGAACATTCGGTAGTAGTAATAGTGGTAACAGATTGTTCATGAGTGGAAGTGGTGTTAGAGGAAGTGTAGATAGGAGATAAAGTTGATTCAGAGGAGATAGCAGTCAAAGAATGTTCAGTAGTTTGGGATAAGGTGGCATTGTGGGAACTGTAAACTGGAGATAAGGTAGATTCGACAGTAGTTGATTCGGAAGGTCTGGTTTCATTGGCAGAAGTGTAGACAGAAGATAAAGTGGATTCAACAGAAGTTGCAGTTTCATTGGCAGAAGTGTAGACAGAAGATAATGTGGATTCAACAGAAGTTGCAGTTTCGTTAGCAGAGCTGTGGGCAGAAGATAAAGTAGATTCTACGGAAGTTGGTTCTTCAGTTGGAACTGTGCTGTTGGCTGATGCGATAGCAGAGGAACTTGAATCCAAAATACTAGTAGTAGCATTAGCTGAAGTGGTAATTTCAAAAGTTGAAGAGAACTCGGAAGCAATTTCAGAGGTAGCTTCAGAGGTAGCTTCAGAAGTTGAATTAGTAGCGGTTTCAGAGGCACTTGAAGAACTGGATTCAAAAGTTGCTGAACCTGGTGTCAAAACGTAGTACGTTGTTTCCAAAGTCTTAAAGTTGTCAGTACCATCGATGGTTATAATATCAGTACTGAAAGTTGTGGTAAAAGTACCAGTCCATTGGCTGAAACTTGTTGTGGTAGTTCTGACATCCTCAGAGCTAATAGTTAAAGATGAATTTGAAAATAGAACTTGAGAGGAAACCATTGAAGCAGCATTGGCAGAAGCCGCCAATGAGCCCATTAAAAGGACAGAGTTTTTAAGCAAAACCATAATAGTGAAAGTTTAAGAAAAGCTCGCGTAAATTGTTAGTAAAATCAATAATACTCTTGGAATAAAAAGTTTCTAATACTAATTATTACAAATAAGCGTCAATAACGATTCTTTCTTGTACTATTACCTAAAAACATCATAATAAGAAATATTTAAAAGGTTCCAAGACATAATGAGGGTTAGTATCCACTCTAAGTTCCACTTTTATATAAAACTTTTCAAAAAAACCCAATGTGACACCACTTTTTTTTTCAATCCCACCATCCCATGGTCATCAGAACATAAAAACCCAACTCTAACCATCAATCGACCATCTTCCCCCCTCCATTTTCCCTCTTTATTATCAACTTGTCAACACCAACACTCTTATATAGGCAATGCCTGTTATGCATCCTGCTAAGAAATCATCGCACAAAAAGTACTCTCAGGCGGCAATCTCGGAGCGGTACACGGAACTTACCTAGAAAGAATGTGGGATCTACGCTCTCGAAACAGATATGTCACGTTATTAAGCAGCACAAGAACACATTTGATTGATTGACCAAGTAAGATCATGCAATGCAACAACGCAATCCACCATCATTTCGAATTACTTTTAGAGTTTATGGTTATTTTCAAGAGGGATAGTGAGGTGATGAGAGACTTTATTTAAAGGATAGTCATAGTCTTTCTACATTGTTGTCAGAAGTTTTATTGGAGGGGGGTTAAGACCCTATTTGGACATTTGTCCATTGTCTATTGTTGCAAAAAATAGAATTCTTTATTGGAAAGCACTTAGTTCCTAGCGATTCATATGGAATTAGATTAGTGTATAATCACGATGATTGATTAAATTTACTAGAGCTCTTTTACATAGAATTGATAGACTTTTTGGGTTTTTTGCTTCTCCTCTTATCCATCGAGCAAACCATCATATGGTACTCAGGGAACGAGGAAACACATTCTTATTTATTCTTGTGTACAATACGAAGCAATGAGTTGTTGATCAATTTTGTTGTTAATAATAGAAGTATTTTTTTTTCCTTTTTGTATTATTAGCAATATGAACCAAACAACATGCTATTAATATAAAACAAATAAAACTAAAAAAATGGTGATATTATAAATATATAATAGTTGTATAACATTGAGAATATTAGATTAGATGGTGTGAATAAAAAGATTATTAATCAACACATTCACTACATTCGGTTTTTGAAACTTGATCCCTCTGTGAGACTAAACTTTCTTGATTGTTCGTATTTCTGGATATATGCGCTCCAACTGAAACAGTATCATTAAACACTAATTCTTTGACCCTCTGCTTCAAGTGCTTGCTATCAGGGAAGCCACCATCGACTTTACGGTCCCAGATGGTGATAGGATCGTCATTATCATTATTTATCCAGGCTAATATTTTAAACTCACCCACAGAACTTGGAACTAACGAGACCTCTCTTAAGTTATCACCGAATGTTTGGAGAAGCTCTTGTAGGTACCAAGCACTCCTTAGGTTCCATTTGCATTTGGTACAGAACAGTATACTTATCTTAGGGAAAGGCATGGAGGGAGGGCTTTAGGTGTCTTGTGTCAGAGTGTCTTGTTTGATATCTAACGCCTTATTTGCATGCACTGAGACTCTGGTTCTTGTCAGATTGTAACTACTGCGCTTTTTTTAAATTTTATTTATTAGATTAAATAACTATAGTTGTAATAGGTTTACTGGTATCAAGACTGGAACTTGTAATGTATTGAAAGAATTATATCGTATAATTATAGATGGTTATGTCCTCATGAAACGAAGCATATGCTGTCCGTCCATGAATATTGAATGTGTTTTTGTTTCCATTTGCTTTTACTTTTAAATACATAACCTGGTTCGAGTTCTGTTGTAACCTCCCAATGTAAGCTTCACTTGCTACACTCGGGATAAGTAATGAACAGGTGACCAATACAGGTAAATTTAAAATGACTTCAATTTAACAGATCGTGTTTAATTTCATTCTTAACTTATCTTAATGTACAATTACACTACAAATCCAAGTTTTTGATCTAATTCTTTAAATAACACGTTTCTCTGCCTCTATCCATCAAATTGATTCTGCATTCAGAATTTATTGAAGAACTAAATACTAGACCAACATGAACTCAATCATACAAGAAATTGACCAATGTTTTATAATGCATACCTTGGTTCATCTAGTCTTAGCTTATCTTGTTTGCCTGTCTTGAATGTATATATCTTTCTTATACTATGAGATATCTCTCTATGCACTAGCAACTTTTCTCGTTGTCCAGTGAAAAATTTTGCGATGAGCTAACCAACTGGTTAACATGGTTTGAATTAAAAGATAGGTATATGACAATTGATGATCGATATTCATTCATTCTAGTAATTGTCTAATCAAGTTGACGGCTCCAATGTTTATTGGTATGAAATCAAGTTCTCAATTAAGGCAAGAAGCCTTAGAATACACGTATAATGCAAATACGCCATTGAAGATATATTTAAAAGTATGTGTATCGATATTGGATAAAGCACAATTGGAATTTCAGAAAGGTGATATATTTTCAGCATATGTACTATATTATCGTTATGCTGATCTGATTGCTAATAAGTTGTCTGATCATTCAGAATTAGCCTTAGTTGCTGAAAGAGATCAAACTGTTTTACATAGAGAAGAATACTACCAATTGGTGAAACTTGAGTTACCAGCCGTGCTGAAGATAGTGGAGGATCTTCAAAAGAATATTGATCTTGATTATAATAAGATACAGTTGTCCTTGTCGAAGAATATTGCGAAACAGCAGAAAAAACCAAACCATGTCAGTGAGCCTGTCCTTCTTCCAAAGACATTTAATGAAAATAGATTTAATCAATCGATCTCATTCTTTAACAATATGAATTCAAATATTACTTTAGAAAACAAAATGCATGGCAATAATAATAACAATACCCATCAAGAACTTTTATATCCTGAATTGCCAACACTATCTAACGCATCATACATTTAATTAATTTGCATCATGGAATTATGTTATCTATAATTAAACATAGTATAAAATATATATAAATAAAAAAAAAATATTGATATATATATATAGCTGTATATATATATACTGTTTGCCATTTTAATATTTAATTGTTATTCGTTTTTATCTAAGATTGATAAGTATATCAACTACCAATAAAAACAAAATCACTATTATAAAAATCCTTTGTGTTTCTAATTTTTGCTTCATAACTGTCATTTCTTTCATTAAAAGATTTATTTGGTCTTCAAATACTCTTATTTCTTCTACAGTCTCTTCAATCTTTTCGGGTAAGGATGTTGTTTCTAGAGCAGTGACTTGACTAGGCTCTGTGCATTTTTGAACAAACTTTTGGATAAAGGGTTTAAGCTTACTTACAGTATCTTCCTGACCACTTTTGCAACTGGAATTTATCAGTCCTTTGATCCAACTACTTCCAACCCAGTCTACCCAAAAAGATATCCTGACTATACAGTTGCTATTCGATCTCCAGCGAAATAGATATCTTGTCATTGTGTTAAAACTGCCTCCACTTGGGACATCTGGTGTCTGCGTGCAGCTTACTACGTTTATGTATTTTTCATACTCCAAATGTTCTAGAGTATCTGTTACTATACATTTTGTACTTTTTGGTCCCATTGAATGATTTAATTCTCTGGTATAGGAATATTTACGATATTTTTTACCCTTCTCATTTACCTCATTAAACGAAGTTATCGTGCTAAAATCTGAAGTATCTTTTTGAACCTTTGAGAAATCTAACCAAAACTTATTGCTGGCTTCACCGAACATTAATTCGTAAACCAGTCCTGGAGCAGCTTCAATTTCGAATTCATCTAATAATTCTTCTCTATCATCTTGAATATTTACAGGAAACCAAGTTTCTTGGCAGGTGTAAGGGCCATTATATTTAAAATCCAATCCTTTCTGTAATTTGTTTACCGTTGTTTTTTTAGTCAATTGTGGTTTTTCGTTGAAAATAGAATCACCATCTAATTCTGAATCATCTGAAGAGGACGTCACAGTTTTTTTAGAGTCATATTGGGAAAAATATTCCACTGAATCAATTGCACTGTTCAACAAGAATCTATCATCGATCTTTGAATCTGCCTTCTCTTCATTTTTAACTGCCTTATCATCTATTAAGGGAGTAGTCTCCGACTCGGTACCTTCAACTTTCTCGATTGGATTTCGTTCACCTTCTTCGATCAGCACTCTTGCCCAAACTTCCTTCATCAATGCAAACGCCTCATCTCTCGAGGCAAACCCATTGAACTGGGTCTTTCCTAACGTAGTCTCTATCGAAATAGCATTAGCAAACAGGCCTGCGGCAGAAGTCTTCTCCATGAAGATGATATCCTTCATTGGAATAATCAATTTTGAGACCCACCCTAATAGATTTGAATTAAAACAGATGCTCCGATCTGTAATATACATTCTTCCCTGATACAAGAACTCCCTGCTTAAGGCACAACTGAAGTCATGCAACAATCTATCCTCCTGCGGGGCCGACTTGAATATTTCATGGAAATCGATATTACGATCCTCAGAGGCATAGTAGTACTGAGTATCGAGGTATCTATCATCGGAATACAAAGCTTTCACTTCAACAACATGGCTGTCACTTACATGACGTTCAGATTTGTCCTTACCTTTGTCGGAATCCAAAACAGGTGAACCAATACTGCTAGAACTGCTATGTCTCTTATTCGACCTCTTGACGTTCCCTGAAGGCTGCCTCCTATGAGAAATAATCACTGGAGAACTACGTTTCTCACCAGAAGAATTCTTCTCCTCGATAATATTATCCAAAGGTGAACTAGGACTCTTGCCTGAGAAAGACGTGAAAATATTCATAAAAGAAGAAGGTGAACCACTCGCCTCCACATCAACATCTGGAGTCTGAGCCAAAACTTTCGTATTAACACGTACCTGATCCTTCGAAACCTTGCCAAAATCAACAACAACATCTTCCTGATCCTGATCCTCATTTCCCATCCCTATTCCAACAGGCTTACCATCACCAACGGGCTCCCAATCATCAATATCAGCACCTCCAACCATACAAATTTATCAAATCCAAACAATTCACAACCTAAAATACAAGATCCAGCAACTACCAACCACCTAAATCAAGTTCCTTCAACCTCTTTACCAACTTAAACCTTCATATATCTCATCGCATCAGAAGACCAAACCATTTTTATCATCACCACTTTTTTTTTCACCTTCCAGGCCCTTTAAATATCCAAAGTTTTAAAAGTGAAGCTTTAAAAGAAGTTTATTTGAATAATTCTGGTATTTTTGGAGGATATCAGTGGCTATAAGTTGAGATTGTATCGGTAAGAGGCCAGTGAATGTTCTAGGTGTTGTTTGTTGTTGTTATATTGCTTTTTGTTTGGTTTCCGATTGGTTTTTTTGGTGAACTTTAGGTTTGGTTTAGTGCGGTTGGAAATTGTAAGATAAAAGAACAATTGGTAGATTTTAGAATTGGAATTGGAATTGGAAAAAAAATGAGCACTGAGGTTGATGCGTCTCCTTTGAACGGTGGAGGGTTTGCTATTGAGAATGGTGGTTCTCACGGGGCTGTAGGTGAGTATGAGGGATCTAGTGGTGGTGATGCTACTGCTGCTGCTGCTGCTGCTGCTGCTGCTGCTGCTGACGTTGAAGTTAATGAGGCACCTACAGATGCAGATGCAGATGCAGGTGCTGATGTAGATGCCAATGTAGATGTAAAGGTGGATGGTACTGCAACTACTGCAAATGAAGTGGTTGATGAGAAATCTGATTTAGGGAAGGTTGTCGTGGAGCCTCCTGCTTTGCCGCACGTAGAGATTAATCAGTTGCCATTGTCATTGGTAATTCGGAATTTGACTGTTTTCACGATTAAAGAAATTTCCCAGTACATGAAAACTAACGTTCATGTTAACCAGCAAGAGGGCTCCTCTGGGAAGAAGTTGAAGTTTTTGCAATTGATTATATTTTTGAGAAATCAGTTTTTGAAACTTTACGTGCTTGTCAAATGGTGCAGAACCATCAAGAACAACAATTTCCACACTTTAATTGATTTGTTGAATTGGTTCAGAACAACAAACATGTCCGTGAACAGTTGTATTTGGGCTTTGAAAAATAATCTGGGGGCCATGGCTAATGCAAAGTTGCCCAACGCTGATTTGATTACTGCTTTGGAAGTTTTGAGTTTGGGAAGACCTGACTTGCCAACTCATAATTATCAACTGAGTGGTGAAGATGATCCAAACCAACTGAAAAATGGAATGACAAAGATCCCACCAAAACTTATATTGAGAAGATTGTACGATCTAAATTTGAACGTCTCCATCAAGATATCGTGGATGGAATTCCCTGAACAGTTCGGCAACTACCAGATCAAAGACGGTAGAATATACATCACCGTTAATAATGAATTTGAATTGCAATTATCTACTGTGGACAGATATTCTCCTTTATTCTTTGTTAATTTGAAGTTCCTATTCGATAACCAAAACTTGCCAATGAATAAACCAAGATTGGAAAAATATATCAACGATTTGTTGTACAAGAGCAATAAACCTTTGTTCGCGGTTTATACTTTCTTGCACAAATATGTTCTAACTCTACAACTATACATGATACATATTGAATTGTCAGGATTAGAAAATGGTGGCAAGTTTTTTGGAGGAAATTTGGTTCATAGATACGATATCAAGAAAAGTGTTATCACAGTTAAATATTGGCTAAATGTTAGAATGGGCAATAGAGGATTAATAACTATTGGTATCGATAAACTCACAGAAAATTTGATTCTACGTTGGGAAAACCAAAATACATCAGATTCCACAGTTATTCCAAAGGTTTACACTAACATCCTATCAAATTTGGAATCCATCTTAGACGAAATCATGTACAATCATGCCCATATGATTAGAATGGGCCTTCTTTCGAAGGGAATATTCCAAGAAGATGAAGAAAATTCAAGTGTGTTACTTTTCCAAATTCCAACAACTTGTTTATCTGTTGCACCAGTGCAGTTAAAAATCGATTTAATAAGTGGCATTTTCTATTTTAAAAATCCAACACCATTGTTACAGAGCTATGCTCAGCAAATGAATAAAGCAGAATCTGCAGAAGAATTGACGGTAATATTACAGAGACTAAGATTGGACAAGATAACACAAATACTAAGAAATATGTTCGAGAAAACAGGATGGGTTTGCAGTAAAGTAGTGAAACTTTCTCAACCAATTAAAACTCAATTCGATGTTGACAAATCATCGGATAATTCCAGTACTTTATTACAAAACGATATGTTTATATCATTGCCAAAGTGGCCTACCCATTGGTATTTAATATTGACAATTATATCATCGAATTCTTTTTGTATTGTAGAGAAAAGAATTGGTAAGATAATGGCTATCAAGGGGAAATGGGAATTAAAGTATCTAGATGAAAGTAGTTTAATTGCTTCGAAACTTGAAACTATAACGTACCAAAAGATTATGAACCTGCAAAGAAGTATTCTCCATAAGATTATTAACCATATGATAATTGATTCGTTAAATCAATTGAAAATATCTAACAGGGTTTGTTCTCAAGAAGCAATTGAAAAGGCACTGCCAGATTATATAATTAGTGATCTGGATTCTGAGAACTCTTTGGATTCATTCAGAACAAGTCTGCCTGCATATTCATCCATAATAGCATTGGAATTAAACTCCTTGTTGAACATTTCAAATACACTTGGAAATGTATTTGAAACTTCTTTATTTTTACAAATTGATTATGCACGTTCAGAGATTAAGCTTTATGGTAAATTTAAATTTGATACTATGGTTTTAAAAAGCAAATGTGATGAATTGAAGATCAATTTTATTCCAAGTGACCCATTGGCATTTTACTTGTGTGAGAAATTTACTAATCTTAATGTGACAGTGCAATATTTGACAAAATTCAAAAAAATACTAATGCAACTAATAATCTTAACGGATGTTGTCGAAAGATTGCGTAAGAACTTTGATACTGAGCATTTCAAAATATTGGATTTGAAGCCGAATGAAGTCTCATTCAAATATTTTAAAAATGATCTCGATGAACCAGATTGTAGAATCAATATTATAACCAACGATGAGATGATAGAAAATCTAAAAGTGGAACTATCTCCATCGAACCCACAATCCATTATCCAACCGTTTATTGATAATAATGGGATGGATTACCATTTCATATTCCACTATCTTCAGTTTACATCGTCCTTATTTACTACATTCAATACAATACTGAGTGACGAAAAGGGTGGTATGTATAAAAATACATACGTTCAATTGGGTTTACACAACCTCAATGAATATCAAATATTATATTTCAACCCAGAAACTGGAGCCAAGATTGGTGTATTGATTGAATTGAAGTCTGTGCCTAGAAATGGTGAACAAAAAGTTCAATATTACGTTCATTTCTCTGATGAAAACATTTCTGCAAAATCTCCAGCATACCAATTAGTGCAAGAAGTACGCAATAAAGTGTTCAAACTAGACAACGACTCATTACCTTCATCACGTCATAAGAATACAATTAGACTTTCAAGCGGTATTGCCTGTGATGCCAACGCAATTGGACCAGTACTATCGGATATCCATAATATCCTAAAGATAGACTCCATAGAGCAATCTACATCAAAGGTATCCACCAACGAAATAAAAGATGCAATAATTGTATGAGTCTAATCATTGAGAAATATTATATATATATATATATGCAATGTTGCCATTCACGTTTTGATTCGCAATAGACAGGTCTATTGTCTTTTTACAGAAGGCATCGCCTTGTTACTATGGTTGCAAAGGAATGCAAAGGAATGCAAAGAATCAAAGTTATAGGTTATCTTTTTATATATTGAACAATCATATAGTTTTAAAAGGTAAATAGAGATTCACTGAGCTGTCAGTGAAGTTACAATTGACGTTTGTGTTTTTATGAAGGGTTGATCTGATCCAAACATCGCAAGTTTTTTGAGCTATTAGGATAATTTTGAGATCACAATGGTAGCAACTGAACAGAAGGCAGTTATCTTAGAAGAGAAAGGCAAGATAGTATTTGGGAATCGACCAATTCCATCAATTGAAGACCAGCATTTTGTCAAGGTCCAGATCAAGGCAACTGGTATATGTGGTTCAGATGTTCATTTCTGTACTCATGGTGCAATTGGGTCATTTATAGTGAAAGAACCAATGGTTTTGGGCCACGAATCAAGTGGTATCGTTGTAGAGGTAGGTAGTGAAGTGACTAAAGTGGCAGTTGGTGATAGAGTTGCAATTGAACCAGGCTATCCAAGCAGGTACTCTGAAGAAACTGTATCCGGCCATTATAATCTATGTCCAGGAATGAAGTTTGCAGCAACACCACCAGTAGATGGAACTCTGTTGAAATACTTTCAAGTACCAGAAGACTTTGTTTATAAACTTCCAGATGATGTGACATTTGAGGAAGGTGCATTGGTTGAGCCCTTGGCTGTTGCTGTTCATGCTGTTAAATTGGCTGGAGTCAAATTTGGCGATAAAGTAGTAGTGTTTGGTGCAGGTCCAGTTGGTTTACTAGTTGGATCTGTTTGCAAGGCATTTGGAGCAACAGAAGTAGTTTCAATAGATGTCGTTGACAAGAAACTAGACAAATCTCTTGAAATGGGTTCCACTATTGCTATAAACAGCAAAGATATGGCAGAAGAGGCCCTTGCCCTCGAAATTCAAAACGACCTAAACGGCCAACACCCAAATAAAGTCATTGATTGTACAGGTGCAGAACCATGTCTACGTTCATCCATCCTGGCTTGCAAACCTGGAGGTACTGTTGTTCAGGTAGGGATGGGAACCACTAATGCCTCATTGCCAGTATCAGATATCGTTATCAAAGAACTAACTTTCAAAGGATCGATGAGATATTGCCATGGAGACTACCAAGACGCAATTCAACTACTAAAATACAAGAAAGTGGACGTGAAGGCTATCATAACCCATCGTTTCTCCTTCGATGATGCAATTAAAGCTCTACAATTTAATATCAGTCGTGATCCATCTATAGTCAAAACTGTCATCGCAGGACCATAAATTAAACTACAAAAACATATGTAATGTCATATACATGTTTAGTATAACCAAATCCTACCATTTAGATAGCTGGGTTCGCTGTTCTTTATCAATTTATGGGCCTACCTCTTACTTAACTATGTAGATATCGAAATTATTTAAAGGACCTTAACTTTGAAAAGCTTATAAGAATTTAAAATGTAGTACTCAACAATGGATAAGATTGGATAAAACAAAGGCAAAGAGGTGGTTGTATTGGTGGATTAACGGTTGCAATCAGTGTATTTTATTGGTTATTAAGGTATTCTGGTTTAAGATGAGGAGTTTTTTGGTTAATTTACGATATTTTTTGGTGATTTTAAGTTTACTTAAATTAAGTAGTTGTAAGACTCATCGATTTAGATTTAAAGCAGAATGGGTCAAGGCTGATCCAGATGGACTTGGTGAGAGACGTATGATTGGGTTTAATGGAGAGTGGCCCATTCCTGATATTCATGTGGATAAAGGTGATCGTGTAGAGCTTTATTTAACTAATGGATTTGGCGATGGTACAAAGACTTCTTTACATTTCCATGGTATCTTCTTTAATTCTTCTTATGGGAATATGAATCAGATGGATGGTCCTGATATGATTACCCAATGTCCCCTTGGCGATGGTGACACCTACTTTTATAATTTTACTGTTCCTGATCAAGTTGGTACGTATTGGTACCATGCTCATGCTGGGAGTCAATATGGTGATGGGATGAGAGCAGCATTTATTATTCATGATCCTGATGAACCTTTTGAATATGATGAAGATTGGGTTATTGGACTGGCAGATTTGTATACTGAGCCTTCTTATAAAATTTCAAAGGGTTTCTTGTCAAGATATAATCCAACTGGTGCAGAACCAATACCAAGAAATATTTTATTCAACAATACTGTGAATGCCACATTACATTTCGAACCTGGGAAGACATATCTGATGAGATTTATTAACCAGGGATTGTTTGTTTCACAATACATTTCCCTGGAAGACCATTCTATGACTGTAGTTGAAGTTGACGGTGTCTATGTAAAACCTGAAGAGACAACTCTATTAACGATAGCTTCTGGTCAAAGAATGTCGGTTATTGTCCATGCTAAGGACGGTGATCCAAAGAGAAATTATGCGCTGATGCAAATATCTGATGCCTCAATGCTGGATGTAATACCTCCTGATTTACAATTGAATAGAACTATTCAAATATCGTATGATTCGAAATACCCAGCTGCGAAAGAATTTTTCATTGAATCATATTCAAATGCAGTCAATGATTTTTACTTGCAACCATTGCAAGAAGAGGGTATAATGGAAGACTACGATTTGCAGGTCAAATTAGATCTTAGAATGAAAACCCTTGGAGATGGGGTTAAATATGCATTTTTCAATAATGTTACATATACAGCACCAAAGATACCCACATTAACGACCCTTTTGACATCAGGAAGACTTGCTACTGACCCCCGCATATACGGTGACAATATTAATTCTGTGATATTGAAAGGTGGTGAAATTGTGGAAGTTGTAATTAACAACTATGATCCTGGAAGACACCCATTCCACCTACATGGTCACAATTTCCAAATAGTTCAAAAATCGCCAGCCTTTCACGAAAATGAGACATTCACAGATGCTGAACAGGATCGTATCACGGTTCCCTACAATGAAGACTCGCCAATAATGCCATTTCCAGTTCATCCAATGCTAAGAGACACTGTTGTCCTTGAACCTAATGGTCACGTTGTCATCAGATTTAGAGCAGACAACCCAGGTGTTTGGTTTTTCCATTGTCACATCAACTGGCATGTTGAGCAAGGTTTGGCAGCAGTATTCATCGAAGACCCATTGACTTTGCAAGCTAGAGAAACATTGACCGACAACTATAAAGACACATGTTCCAACGTTGGGATGGTGACAACAGGAAACGCAGCTGGTAATTCAGAGGACTGGTTGGACTTAACAGGCTTGCCAAGACAACCAAAACCATTACCTGAAGGTTTTACTATCAAGGGATACATAGCATTTGCAATCTCTACCTTGATCGGTATTGGGGGACTATACTCAATTACCAAATATGGCTTACAAGAATCGATACCTAATGACGCGGAAGTCTATGATAACCTGAAGAAGTTACTAGCCAAGAATAATATTGAGACCTAATTTCTTTTTTTTGCATTATACCTTATTATAATTATTATAAGTCTTATTATTATTATTTGTTGTTGTTAATATTATATATATAAATATGTGTGTATAACCTATATAAATTTTTTGAAAATATTCATTTTGTATGCTAATAAATTTGAATGTGTGTAGAAAAACCTGGATAGCGGGGGATAGAGATAGAGAAACCTCTCTCTATATGCATGTCAAAACAGAGTTCATCTTCATAATGTATAAGTATCATCAGACTTGATCTTGCTCAACAAATCATCGATCTTTGGACCCATCTTTGGTTGCCCAGTTCTGGTCCGTTGAGTCATTTTCTTCTTCCTCTTCTCACGATCAACCTCCTTCTGCTTCAACATCGCAATGTTAGCCATCTCATCCTTCCTACTCTGCTCGAAATGCTGCTTCTTCCCCATCTTCCGCTCCCTCTTCATCACCTTCATCTCAATAGCTCTTTGCTTATTAGCCTCTGTTCTGGCAGCCTTTATGCTCTTGTAATCACGAGCACCCCCAGCACCAGCACCAGACCCAGGTTGCTTCTCAGGAACTGAATAACCCTCATCATGCAACGCCTTCAAATACTCCTTCTTCAACCTAGCCTTCCTAGTCAAACTCTTCTTGATCTCCTTGACCTTATACTCTTTAGTGAACTTCTTACGGTTCTCTTGCTGCTTAGCTGTAGCCATCCCTACCCAATTGAAATCTCAAAGAACTTCAATACAAAACAATAGATTCAAAACACAACAAATCAATCCCAATAAACTAATTCAAATACAACAAATCAACCTCTTATATCACTTCCATCAACTGTCTAATCATCTTCATTACTGGCGATGAGATGACCTGAAATTTTTCACCTTTTCTTCTTTAAGAATATTGAAAAGTTTCAATATTTCAAAGGTCTCACACTTTAAAGAGCAGTTAAGTTTGAGATTGGGACCTATCTATAAGGATATCTATACTGGCAAGAAGGATTTCGAAGGATTGGGTTGGTAATCTAGGTTTGTTGCTTTGTTGAAGGTGGTGAATTATTATGTTTCGAGCAACGTTGCCGGTTTTCAGAGTTAATTATGGGATACAATGGCATCGTGGGATACCTCTATCGATCAAGAGCATATTAAATAGAGAGAGGATAATTGGTGTTGAAGAGGATGATTGTAAAGAATTGTTGCAATATTTTGGTAGTTCTGATGTGGCTAAGACGGTTACCAGTACTGAGAGGATCCATGTAATTCGATATTTTTATGAACGTGGAGCCTACGATAGTGTAGTTAATATAGGGCAAAAAATGTTGTATAAGTTGGATCAGAGTGGTAGGCTTCGAGATGATGTTACTTTGAATGAGTTGAAGAGTTTTATTAATTCTCATGGGAATCGCAGGCTTAGTGGGAAGTACGATTTGATCGTGGAAGATGTAATTTCCCAATGGTGTCCTACCAATAAAGTGCAATTAGTTAAATTGATTGAAAGTTTATTTCACAGATTGATAAATACAAAGAAATATCCACCACATGAGGCATTGTCTAGATGGGCATATTGGATTACTTTGATTAATGGCAATTGCGAGTTTGTATCGTATTTGGATAATAAGGTGATTTTGAAAAAACTACTTTATTATATGAGAGAACATAAACAAGATCTTCTAGAGACAGGCATTTTAGATGACACATTTAAGCTTATCAATCAGAGGTATGGTA
The DNA here is from genome assembly GCF_000150035.1 of Vanderwaltozyma polyspora DSM 70294. NCBI lineage: Eukaryota > Fungi > Ascomycota > Saccharomycetes > Saccharomycetales > Saccharomycetaceae > Vanderwaltozyma > Vanderwaltozyma polyspora. The sequence goes on from NW_001834669.1 coordinate 46,097, forward strand.
GTAACATGACCTCTCAGTTTGCATCTACTCTTTTGTACTTGGCCACTTACAATAAGGATTACAAATTGGTCGAAAAAATCTGGAGTTACAAAGTAGAAAATAAGTTACCCGTTAAAAGTAGAGACCTGACTTCAATTCTAAAGACATATTGTTATTTAGGTTCGTTTGGCTTGGTCAAATCTACTTATGATAAATACCCTGATGCCCATAATGATCAAAATCAATTTGATTACCTTTTAATTGCTCATTCGAAGTCCTACAACTGGACATCTCTGCAGAAGGAGTTCGACTCCCTGTTTGGTATAGGGAAACTACCTAATATTCGTCAATATGGTATCGTAATGAATACTATGGCAGACATAGGGGAATTGAAAAGCGTAGATAGACTATTTACCCAACTTCTAAGAAGAGGAATGTCGCCCACATATACTGTTCTTCAATCAATGATACATGCCCATTTGAAAGCTGGTGATTTCCATGGTTGTTTCAGTCAATTTGAAAACTTCGAAAAGTTCAATGTCGAACCTTCCGCGTCAACTTACTTGATGATGTTTAAAGTTTACAAAGGCTTGAATAATATCGATGGTGCCTTAAGGTTGATGAGAAAAATGACAGATGAATCCAAAGTTCAAATTACAGAAGGGCATTTCACAATTTTGATTGGCATGTGTGCTAACATCACAAATTACCAAATAGCACAAGAATTATTTGATATCATGACTAAACATTATGACATTGTACCAACAGGCAATTCTGTTGCTGCATTGATGGAAGTCTATATATCTAGTAATTTACCACAGGAATCATTGAAACTTTTTAAAAGATATGCCCTCAAGAAATCAGTTGATGAGGCTCTAATCAATGTGTATAATAAGGCTATTCGTGCATATACAAAGATGAATCAAAAGGAAAAGACAGAAGACCTATTTAAAAAGATTTTGGAATTAAAATTAAAACCAAATAAAGAATTTTTCCGTGTGATGCTTGAGTATCTGACAGTCTTACAAAGGGATTTTAAAACTTCTGAAGAGGTTATTGATCGTTTACTCACTCATGAATCGGTTAGGATTACACCAAACCACTTTGAGATTCTAATGGCAGCTTACGATAAAATATCATATAACGAGGGTGTTTTGGCACTATACAGCAAAATGAATGAGAATAGAGTGCCAATTAACTCTAGAATTCTCTATTATTTGATAAAAGCAGCATTTAAAGCTCAATCTCATAAAAATGGGGATATCAATGAGGCAATAGAATTAGTTGAAGATATCATTACAAATACAGCAAATAAAACATTAGACGTGACATTTTCAAGACCACATCCATCTATCATTGCATGGCCAATGAGAGTTATTACAAAACATTCCAAGCCATCAAAAGCATTAGAATTATTGAACAGGTATAATAAATTATTCTATGAAAGCCATGGTCAATCTTCAAACCATAGATTTGTTGTGATGAGATCGCTGTTAGTTTTGTCTGCACATATTGAAGAATGGGATGGTTTTGAAGATATTTTTGAAAAATATATATCTAGAATTGAAAAGTTCCAGGATTCACCAACTGCAACAGTCAAGAATAGAAGAATGAAATCTCTAGTTGTAGGCTTGTTTAATTATAAGGTGAAACAATTAGTTGAAACCAATAAAATTATTGAATTGCCTCAATGGTTGGAACGTATTGAAAAACTTGGGTTATATATCGACAATCCGGCATGGAATGCAGCAATATTAGCTCTATTTAAAGATGAAAGAACCATTGAACACGGTATGAAGATTATCGACAAAAAATTTATCCACGGTTATAATTTAATCCACAAATGTAGAATGTTAAGAAAGATTGGAGAGAAATCAGTTGTATCAGATAAATCATCGTGGTTTATACAAAAGAAAAAGAACGATCCAAATAGCCTGACACCGACATTGTATCTTGAATCCGAAACATATAATGAAGTCATTGATGCCACAGATAAATATCTGAGTACTGTAGAGAACATAACGTCTGAGATAAAGAGACTTGTGAATAACTACAAATATTTTATGAAGAACTATTTATTGAAATCCCATGATAATGTTAATAATTGGGACTTGGTTGAAAGAGAATATTCTGAATTCCTGAATGAAGTCAGGACAACTAAACGTGCATCTTCTATACTGTGATAATAGACAATTATGCTTATTTAAGGCATAAAAACCAAAAAAAAACCTTGCATATCTTGTATATAACAAAAAATTATTTTTAACATTCATATAAATATATCATTATTCTTTAATTAATCAAATGAATATAATATTCTAGTTCTATAGAAATAATCTTCTTAGATTCTTTTTATAAGCACATTTGGTAGTATCATTGTCATGAAAGCTCAAAATTGACAGAGTCAAAAATCGGTAATTAAGAGAGGTGATTCTAGTTTACTTTAATGTTATTTATATAGATAAAGTTTCAACTATTGTTGCTAGATTTATCTGGAAACGTTTGTAAAAATATGTAATTCAGGCAAGTTATTTTTAGATAGGAAATTAAAATAAATAGATGCTTATAGATAATTTTGAATCTTCAACACTTGGGCAATGGAATATACTAAGTTATTAAGGAAAGTGTCTCTTAAATTGTATTGTTGGTTTACTATTATTGATTATTTTAATTCTTGTTTGAATTGAGAACTATTTTTTTTTATATATAAATACCGTTGGAATCACTTCGCAAACTAAATTATCGTTTTGTTTATAAACATTCAAATATAAATCAACAAAACATAATTATAACTTGCTTTAACACAAATAAAATATCAAACACTTTGGTTGACGTCAAGCATCTAGCTGCAACGTTTAATTAGGTTATTATTATAAAGAATTTACATATCCTATTTAATAAAGTCACCTATAAAATTCGAAATATAAAAAGGAAGAAATACGTGAATACTAAAGAGGATAAACTATAAAAGATATCATAAAAAATAAAATAACAATAATATCATCCTTAGAAACATTTGTGGTGGACAATAGATGGACCACTTTCGTCGTATTCTTGCTTTGAGATCCACATTTGTTGGAAAGTAGTCAAGGAAGCCAAGATAGAACCACCAATCCAGACAGAGTACTTTCTTTCTGGTGGGGCGATAATCTTAACCTTCATAGAAGATGGAGCCAAAGCGGTAATTTCCTTTTGCATTCTTTCAGCGATACCTGGGAACATAGTAGTACCACCGGACATGACGATGTTACCGTATAATTCCTTTCTGACATCAACATCACACTTCATGATGGAGTTGTAAGTAGTTTGGTCAATACCGGAAGATTCCAAACCCAAAACAGATGGGTGGAACAAAGCTTCTGGAGCTCTAAATCTTTCGTTACCGATTGTAATAACTTGACCATCTGGTAATTCGTAAGATTTTTCGATAGATGAGGATTGAGCGGCAGTTTGCATTTCTTGTTCGAAATCTAAAGCAACGTAACATAATTTTTCTTTAATATCACGGACGATTTCTCTTTCAGCAGTAGTAGAGAAGGAGTAACCACGTTCACTCAAAATCTTCATCAAGTAATCGGTCAAATCTCTACCAGCCAAGTCAATTCTCAAGATACCGTGAGGCATGGAGAAACCAGCGTAAATTGGGACAACGTGAGTAACACCATCACCAGAATCTAAAACAATACCGGTAGTTCTACCAGAAGAGTATAAAGACAAAACAGCTTGAATGGAGACATAGAAAGCTGGGACGTTGAAAGTTTCAAACATAATTTGAGTCATCTTTTCTCTGTTGGATTTTGGGTTCATTGGAGCTTCAGTCAATAAAACTGGATGTTCTTCTGGGGCAACTCTTAATTCGTTGTAGAAAGTGTGATGCCAGATTTTTTCCATATCATCCCAGTTAGTGACGATACCGTGTTCAATTGGGTAACGTAGAGTCAAAATACCTCTCTTAGATTGAGCTTCATCACCAACATAAGAGTCCTTTTGGCCCATACCAACCATAATACCTTGATGTCTTGGTCTACCGACAATAGATGGGAAAACAGCTCTTGGAGCGTCATCACCGGCAAAACCGGCTTTACACATACCAGAACCATTGTCAATAACCAAAGCAGCAACTTCTAATCAAAAAAATTCATGAATATAGTTAGTAAAAAGTTCCAAATTTACTTAAATCTTATCACCTTTAGAGTCTTTGTAACATTTTCTTTACAATACAAAAAAAAAAAAAAGTTGATTCAGATCCAAATTTAACCGAATTTTAACATACCAGAATCCATTGTTATTATATATACCTTACTTTATACTCTTTTTCAACACCGTGAGAGCACTAGAGACCTTAAAGAATAACTAATTAACCCAATTATCACAAACAATCCTTCTATATTTAAAACTTAAGTTGTAGTATCTTGTAAGGTTTCTTATAGATCAAATTTGTCAAAAGTTTCATTTCGAGGAGAAAAAGGAGACCGACACAAAATGATCATTGTAGACGAACGGAATAAGAAAGTGAACCAAACGTTGACACGGCGCTACCACGTCATTACACATCGTACCTATACTTTCAATAGGTGTACTATTTACAGGAACTCCATGGTTGAGGAACAATAACTGGAGGATTTAGAAGGACATTTGATTTCTTAAAAATGAAACACCCAACAATGATTTGATGGAACAATTGGCAAGCTGAGCCTCAGATGACACTCTTGCCGCCTCAGGATACTGACGCCTCGTTATATAGGCCGGGTAATCAAGATGCCGTCTTCTTCTTTCCCACATCGCCCCCATATGGAAGCTATAAAGATAGACCATCTCTTGATTGAGAAGGATATGATAGAACTCATACCTACACCAACACACTTAAAGATAATTGACAACGTTTCTTTCACTTCCCTTCTGCCAGGACGTGCCTTTCCATAGGTACTACTCTCGGTTACTGTCCTGATTTCTGCAGGAAATACCAAAATGGTTATAACAGATAGACACATTTATTAAACTATATACACTATAGATGGCCATTGGTTTTACTTGCGTGGACAGAGAATAAAAAAGTTCTATAGGTTGGGTCGACATCATCGCCATAATTGTCATCGTACATCGTGAATGACACTTTCTTACCATCCCACTCTTCAGATGTAACAATTTCCGTCATCCTTTGCATTTTAGCCATACCTTCTTCAAGGTGGTCCCTGAACATGTGTAGCAATTGATTAAACAACTGCATAGGGGACTTTAAAAACTGTAAGAATCCCATCTGTCTGAAAGCTTTATAGGCTGCCCTGACACCTCTATAGAGTGTTCTCTTTTTCGAACGTTCCATTAGCACTCTGGACCCATATCTTGAGAGACATGTCTCTATTTCAATTTCTTTCCTGGAAAAGATGGCTCTAGGTCCAAAGTAAAATGATACACATCCTAGCCTTTCCTGAGTTCTTTCTAATACATCATTGGATTTGAAGAAAATTTTGGTCTTCAAATCCAGCGGCTTTAGTAGAACTGTTCCAACTTTAATGTACATCTGTTTGATCAAGCTTTCATTAGAGTCCATTTCAAGATTCATTTTCATTGTGGACTTGTCTGATAGTTTTAATGAATCTTCCAAATCCATTTCTATTGTATTTTTTTCCCTATAAGCGTTGAACAGCGATTCAACTGACATCTTCAAAGTGTTATTGTTGTCCAACATGTCCCATCCTTCTAATATCTTGGCACTTAGGTTCATCATACATGATAATCCATTGTAAAAACATGTAGTGGACTGAGCAGCTGAGACTGCTGGATTTATAATACCAAACATTGGATTGCATGTAACCACTGTTTGGGAAACTAAAATCATATCACCCATATATTCAATTGATAGTTTATTATAATTAGGAGCCACTGGTACCGAGGTATTGACAGGCAATATTGCGACTCCACTAGAAGTGGCACTAATAGTGCTGCTGCTTCTACTAGTTGATGAAGAGGAACTAACACAACTTCCAGTTCCTGCAAGAATTAGAGACACAACGACTGTGTTAAATAGTTTCATTTGTAATATATATTATTTGATAGATCTGGTAATGATTGTTTTAAATAAATATTTTATAATTACCAAGGAGTAGTTTTTATAACCAGACATTAAGTTAGATTATTGTTTTTCAATTAAAGCATCAATTTATACCAATCCAAAGTTTCAATAGTTCAGGGTCCGATTATACTAATTTGCTTACATCTCCATTATACAAAAGCAAGAAAACACTTGCTATCAATGAATGCTTTCATAAATGTAATTAATGAGATACTTTTGGGAAATTTTTGATACCGATTAGAGCAAAGAACTATCCTTCTCAGTATTAACATATTCCTCAACCCTTCAAAAAATCAACAACTCTGAGGAATAAAGGCACAAGTACAAACACAAGTTGTTGGAAATATCAATAAATCCATAAAATAACTTAAGGGTCCAACCTTGAGATAGCAACAATACTGTCACTTTCTCTTAATCTCGCAATAGCTAACAAAATAGCAAAGATGCCACTTGAGGTATATATGTCACTCGAGTAGAGCAAAAAAAAACAACATAAATTATTGAAAAAGAAGCTACTGTGACAACAACTATATCGTTTCATATCATAAATTCTAATACTATCATTATTATGAATTGTTTGTCTATAAGTTAAATACCAATTTACTAATTCTTACGGTATAGTCTATAAAAAAATCTCATGTTCTCGAGTTTCATTGGGTAGTCAATATTTAAATCACCACGATACCAAATACTGTCGTTTTGGTTCACCAATTCCCAGGCTCCATTTGCCTCTTCACCTCTTTTTCCTACCAGGATGGTGTCGATTAGGAACTGAATTGGGAATTTCTTAGAACCCACCATTATATGAGAATAACTTCCTGCACTTTCTACAATGAGAAGGTAACAGCCAGTCTTACATTCCTTATTAAATTTCTGTAATAATCGTATACTATCAGTCTTATGTTCAGTAAACAGTTCATTTGTAGTAAACATTAATGTAATTAAATTCAATTCTGATAAATGCAATTGGGAAGTCTTCATTTGAAGAACATCGTCCTTGGTAAATTTGATATCGAAATACTTGATCTCACCGCTGTATAACCATCTGTCGGCAATTTCCTTAGTTAATCTGTCTAAAACGTTACTCCAATCAGCAATATCGACAACATGTAAATGCAAAGAGTGCTTTCCATCTTGATCCTTGGATTCATCAACATCTTTGGCATATTTAGAGGCAAATTTCCTTGTAGGAGTAAATATACTTGACATTGCAACCATTTCAGAACCAGCACCACCACCAATACATAATACAGATTGGTCACCATTAGCACAGGTCAACAGTTGCACAATTTCTTTAAAATGTGTAAACAGTGAAGCATAGGCAGTGGCTCTTGAAGGAGTCCAACGACAACAATATGCTACCCTCTTAATATCATTACTGAATGCCTCAATGTATTCACGATTGTATAGATCAGTCTTAACACTTTGGATATCTTGCATCAATGTTTCGATGTCTTGCAAATACAACTCATCATTAAATGTTGTTTTAAACAAATCAACAATTTCCTGAGGAGGTAAACTATTCTTATCATGCACAGGTAGTTGCTGACTGGACTTTGATGCCATTACTGATAGCTGCTTACACTTTTCTTATCTTATAACCAACGTAATCTATGTTATAAGCTACATCATTTAATTTAAGCTCATCGATTTTTTTCACTTTGTATATCCATAAGCACTAAGAATTAAGAAGATGATCTGATGAAGTTGGTTATAAGAAGACATATTGTAGTAGGCTTGTTATATCAGCATTTCATATCCAATAGAGGAACTAGGAATTATTAGTTTATTGTTTTGAGTCTGAATTGAAGAAGTTGGTTAACGTTTAACCATTTTGGAAGGCTTGTGACGAAGATGGAAAAGTGCTGAAACACTGAATAGTACAGGATAAAAGCAATCAAGACCCAGTACATATGGGCTCAGTGCATTCGAAGTTTCTATTTTATAAATCTTTTTAAATTTCTTTAGTTTCCCACTTTTCTGATTTGGAAAGGGTTTTAAAGGATCTCGTTTACTGTCAAAAGTATATAACTCAACAATACTTCAGAAAGTTTATTTACAAAGCCAATAGTATAAAAGTACCATTTAAAAAGTTGAAATGAGTTCAGAAACTAGTGAGATGGTTACTAGTGCGCGTGTCAGTGTAGATGCAGTGAATGTGAGTCAGAATGAGATAGAGGACCCTAAAGCTGTCGTTCAAGAGACCACTACAATAGTTGAAAGCCAAATAAGAGAAGCAGAGAAAGAAGTTGAGCTTGATACAAATGAGGATGAAATTGATAATATAGTAGACGTTTCAATTGAAGATATGTCAGTGACAGAACGGTTACAAGAAGAACTTCAATTCCTTTATGCATTTAAACAAGAAAGTGCAACCGATGCCAAGAAGAAATCATTTGTAATACAATTGGATGTTGTGAAGGAGAATATTAGTGACAGAGAGAAATTTGGATATATGGCTCTAATCAATCTATTGGCCAGTCATCTGTCACAATTTTTATCGCAGACGTACTCCAAGAGCAATAAAATTAATTGGAGACGTCGTAATTGGATCGAGAAAGAGATGAAAAGATGGAGGCATGTACTAATGGATAGAATCTGTAACCATTTAGAGGCTAGTAAGCAAGAAAGGGATATGCTTGAACAACTCACACTTCAGGATGTTAGTATGGAAGATTTATGCAATGGATTAATTGCAGATTCTAGCAATCAAATGCCATGGTTTTTAGTATGCCATGTATTCCTTATGTGCATTCTCGATGGTCATTATGATGCTAGAAGTAGAGCATTAGTGGTCAAGTTTGCCAAAATGTTGGAAATAAACCAAAAAGAACTTTCAATCTTTGAACAAATAGAACTGGAAAGAATGGAAGTTGGACCAGTTGCTCTTGAACAGGTTCTAAAGGACAACTCAATTCAACATATGGATGCACGTCGAGAAAAGACACGTAAGAAGAGAATGGCATACGTAGGATTAGCTGTAGTTGGAGGTTCAGTAGTAATGGGACTTAGTGGCGGTTTACTAGCTCCTGTAATTGGTGCAGGTCTAGCATCTGGGCTATCTACGTTAGGTGCCACAGGAGCTGCTGGTTTCTTGGCTAGTACAGCCGGTGCCGCAACTGTAACCATGACAAGTACAGCAATTGGTGCAAATATTGGAGGTAAAAGTATGGCAAAAAGAATGGGAAGTGTCGAAACTTTTGAAATCAGGCCCATACGAGAGGAGTCGCAAGTACATGCAACTATTGTTGTAACTGGTTGGCCACAACTTGATGAAAAAAATGATGGCGAATTACTAACAAAAACAATGGGAAAGGAACATGGGGATTTATACCTTTTAAATTGGGAGCCAGAGCTTTTAGAAATGATTCAACAGAAGTTGAATGCGGCAACTAAGGAAATGCTTACTGACACTGTAAAAGGAATGGTAGGGACCCGAATCATCACTACCTTATTCACTGCAGCATTGCAATTACCAATGATGGCAAGTAAATTAGGATATATCTTGGATAACCCATGGGGTGTTGCCAGTGATAGAGCTTCTGCAGCTGGGCTTATCCTTGCAGATACGTTACTAGCAGGAGATATGGGGTTACGTCCTATATCATTGACAGGTGTCTCACTAGGAGCTAGGGTAGTATACTCCTGTTTAGTAGAACTTTCTAAGCGTCAAGCTCTTGGTATTATCGAGAATGTATATTTAGTAGGAGCTCCTGTTGTCTTGAACGAAACTGAATTGTCCCAGATACGGAGTATCATCACTGGAGAGTTCACCAATGTGTACTGTGAAAATGATTGGACTTTGACTTATGTTTTCAGGGCAAGTAACACTAGTTTTCAAGATGTCATTGGTACTACTGATGTAGAATGTGTGGATGGTATTACAAATATAAATAACAACATAATACAAAATCATTCTGAATACCGCAGTAAGTTCTGGAAGTTACCGCCTTGGAATATGAATTATGAACCAATGAGACCTGAAGATGTTGAAGATGTTGAAGTGAATGATGAAGATATTCTATGATATGGTAGTAGCAATAGTTTAGTTTTAGCAATTATTTAGGTACTAAGAATTATATAGTTGTTACAAAAACACTATAGACCTGCGATTTTAGATGTTTGAGCTTTGAGTTTGTCGCATATAAATTTATATGAAGCCAAAGTATTTGATGGCCCGTGTGAATATATTACCAAATTACCTGTATTGTTCCACTGTTTTTTGGCAGATCTTGTATATAAATGGAGTCAAGTCTTTGGTTATACTTAATTTTCTAGATCGAAGAAATTGGCACCAATTATATATAAATACCTCTAGTTCTATTCATGGTTCACTCATTAAACTTTCTATCTATTTTGGAGACCTTTTCTAGATTTGGTTCAGATCATGTGACCAACTCAAAAAAGTCTGGCACGCCAGAAAAAATACCCAATCTTCTAAAGGGCAGGGTAATTTCATATCTAATTGAGATTCATTTAGAGCGAAAAATGCCAAGATAATGTACAAGCGAAGAGCCGCAGCAAGGAAAGTTGGAAGAAGTGTCGTTGTGTCTTTCTTTGGTAAACCCTCTTAACCTTGTAGGGACCTTCAATAATTATTTCTTTTGGATATTTTCTTATTATTCTTTTAGCAGATATATTGGGACATCTAGCACGTTTCTTTTCTACCAATATAAGCAATGAAGAAAATCCATTGAGAATCAAATGCAGTATGCTTTTCGGAATTTAGAGTTTTATATAATAAAAAGCAAATGATGACAAGTGTTTCTCCTTGGTTGAACTACCATTTTGCTTTCTTCCGAAACCGATCTGTGTCAGATATAGTAGAAATTACGTCAAATTACATAAATTATATAATTTGCTTCCAAGCTGCTAAAACATAATATACAAGAGTGAGAATAGCCCTGCCATTTAATTTCTCTTTACAGTTTTTAATTTTTAAATTTGCTTATCGTCCAACACCTAGCTGGGATATTCAAGACAAAAGTCTAAATTCTAAATCCTGTTAACGTTTGCAAATGATGATGATGATATGTTAGTGAGGAATAGCTGACACTATCTTGATAGACATAACATACTTCTATACGAATTTCGTAGAAATGGATTTAAACAGCGAAACTGTAAACCCAAATATATTCTTTTCTTTTTTTTGCGATTTTGATGCTAATAATAGCAAACCATAAAACGAGAAAAGAAATTACAAAAACATAAGTAAATTGAACATAGTTGGTCAAATTAACAGATGCAACTCTGTAATAGGAATACGGAGAATCCTTGGAAGAACAAAAAAGGCAACAAACATGTACTGAAATAAGCGTGAACTAGCAATGCTTGTCTTCAGATTACTGGTGAGAAAGCTAAGCTTCAACAACGAAAAAAGATTAGGAAAAACAGCAAAAATAAGAATTAAAAAAAAAAGGCAAGATAAAATTTCAAATAGAGGTATTCCGTAGGATTGCACGAATTAAAACAATCAATCAAACTTAGTAAGAACAATAATATATATTATCGTAGAGTATTATCTATAATAGGTAAGAAGGGGTAAAAGAAAATCGCTTCTTTTTGCTAAATTTATTTTTCCCTTTCCCTTTCCCTTTCCCATACTAAAACTATTACATATGTTCCCAAACGGGAAATTACATCTTCAGTGCAGCAGGGAAAAAACAGCCTGTATCATTACATTTTTGGGACATTACGATAAAGAGTTCTGTATCGGATATAATACACAGATTGGCGAAAATGTTAATATTACTTTTTCTGAATATTTGCCTTACAGCAAATTTTATTTTGGGAATAAGAATGAGATTGGGATCTTTTTCTCAAGGGCCCGAGAAACATGTGCAGTAATAGATTTCCCCTCTCGGATATCCCAGTTCCATCATGTTTTCCTTTCGGTCGTATAACAAGAAAGAATTGATAAATACAGTACCAAGAAAGAGAGCGCATCCCGGCAGAATCGGAAGACCCAAAAAGAAATATGAAATATTCGAAAAAGAATTGAGATAGAGAGAGAAAGCGAAAGAGCATATTTCCAGAAAGAGAAGTTTGCAAACGAGAGGGGAAACAGCTTTTTGACAAGCCAAGGCAATCTCACGTGTGCGCCCACAAATCAAGAAAGAACAGGAGGAAAAGAAAACCAGTACCAGTGTAGGAGAAAAAGACAAACCCACAAGAAACCGTGGTGGATCCATTTCGATTATCGATGTTCTTTTTCTGGAAAGACAAATAAACATAGCTAGCCAGCATAAATAGTTGGTCCGCGGATGTAATGGGGCCCTTTCACTATGTCATGAACATGTCCCGAAAAAGAAGAAAGTTCAATTAATTGGTTTGTTTTAGTACGGGTGATGTCATCGTTCGATTTTTTTGGGTTTTAGTTTTGTCTCTTGGGCAAGTATGCATTGATGTAATTTTTTACTGGGCTTCTCTTCCCTCCATGCCCCCTCAAGTTTCGGATTGACTCTATTTTTTCTGTATTTGCATATACAGCAGTTTATTACATTCCACTTTTCCCTCTTCCATTTTCCTTTTTCCATTTTCCATTTCTCGTTTTGTTGCTTTTACCTATTTTCCCTTCTTACGCCATTTACTGTCCCGATTCATCTTTGCCAACTCTATCACGGGAACGCGACTCTCGCTTTGTTTTTCTGCTTCTTCTACCAGATGACTGCCATCCCTTAGTTGAAAAATCCCTCGCGGTGGATTCGCAAGCGACGCACCTCAGGAATGTGTGTTTGGGCTTGAGAGAAAGAAGGCAGCACGTGCAGAGCATTGCATCCTGCTACACCGATACTTATTGACTTTCCGCTCGTTCCATTTCTTTTTGCGTGTTTCTTTTTGACTTTCTTCTGGGACAAACAAGACCAAACAGCACACAAGAAAAAATAGGTAATGCAAAATTTTCAGCATATTTACATGCGTGCATTTGTCTTTCCCACCATGCGGCATTGTCGGATGCCCCCTTGTTGCAGGAAGCTTAGATAAGAGAGTGTGGAAGCTACACCTTTACCCGTCTCGGTTCGGTCCGGTTCCCAGTGGGCCCGCCGTAGCGTTTCTTCCATGTCCAATAACCCAGCTAGGGGAAGAAGCGGTGAAGCGAAATCTTTTGTGTTTTCTTTTTTTGGGGATCTCCCTACAGCAAGTTTTGACCGGAGAAATGCCAAGCCCGTCTTGGCTCTTCCGTTTCCGAAGGACGCAGACCCTGACTGCCTGTCCCATCTTTCACTATGTTTCTTTTATGTTTTTTTTTTCTTAGTTTCTCTCCCTCTCGCCCTCTCTCTCTTTTGGTTACTCTCCCCTCTTTATATCTGGTCTATTCTCGTAGGCTTTCATTCGAGATGCTCAGCTCATTTTCCTCTCTCTCAGATATGAATCCTAACACCACAGATACAACTCCAAAGTTTTGCCAAATTAGTTTGGCTGTATTTCTGATTTTCATAGCTGTTGACAGTTCTCTCTATGCTTCTGTGTAATTCTATGCATGCCTGAACGCGATGGTGGGCTCCTGTATACAGAAAACTCTGCAGCGCAACCGATCAAATTAGTGCATTTCAGCTCGTCGACGTTGTCTCGAGCTGGAAAAAAAGCTGCCAGTCCCTGTTGAGATATAAATACTTGGGCTGTAACATGAAAATCTTTGGATAATTCATTGTGAAAGAGTTTTACCATTGATATTTTATAATTATATATATATATAGAGCCTATCTATCCAGTTAGAATTAGTTTTGTAGATCCTTTGCCTGTTAGAGACACCAAACTCAAAAGAAAAAAACATCAGGTTATCTTTTTTTTTTGCTAAGTGATCCACGATTAGAACCTTTCATAGATTTAGCATTTATACACACACTTTTAATTATGTCGATGCAAAACAAGACTGTCCGTAAGAGAGCTAAGACACCAGAAGAAAAAGAAAAGAAGCGTATTGAGCGTATTCTTCGTAATCGTCGAGCAGCTCAGGAGTCTCGTGAACGTAAGAAGTTGTATTTGCAACATGTTGAACGCAAGTTACAACTGCTGGAACAGTTGTTGTTTCGCGGCTCTGTCGATGTTGAACAAGCCTTTGGTGACCAACATTCCTTATCAGTACTAGAAGAGTACCGTAGATTGTGTGGCGATGCTACTTTGGGTGGCAGCGCTTCCTCTTCTGTTCTGGCTAACTCCGTATCTAGTTTTGATTCTTCTTTAGATACCTTGATAAACTCCAATGGCGGTGTTGCTACTGGAACTGCCGCTACCTCCACTGCAACCACACCAATCGATTCAGTGGTAATTAAGGCTTCTGATGAATCTTTGGTTCCATCTTCACAAACCTATGAGTTCAACCGTTTCGATGCCGAACCTCCAATTGTCGTTAAGCAGGAGCAAGAACAATATGTTACAGGTTTAATGTCAGAGTCCCACATGGTTACAGATGATTGGATTTGGCCATGGGACCAAACTGCTGCATTACTGTCGCCGGCTTCATCGGCTAGTAGCTTTTTGGGTGCTGGCACCGAACTATATCATGATTCACCTCTGACGCTATAATGTGACTCGAGGTCACATGTGTAATTTGTTCTATTTCTTTTGAACATGTTCAAAGCGTCCTTATGTTTTATAGATCGTGCAATAACGTGACCGGCTTTAGTCCGTTCCCGGTATTTTTTTAAATGGCAAGTTCACACCAGCACTTAGCCAATCCATTTTATATAGTCAGTCCAGCTCACTGGACAGCGGGGTGAGCCCCATGCATAGTAATATATTAATTAATTAATACATAGTTAATCGACATTTCTTCGAAAGGATATATATTTATCAAATTTCAGAACAGAGTTTTGTATTCCCTTTAAATTGAATGTTCATTAGATATATATCTGGGGCCGGTAGAGTTATCTCCGAGCCGTGCCTTAGAGTGCCAAGTCCATTGTGATGATCTAGAAATATCACTTGTTCAAGAAACTGTTACTGCATCTTTAACTTTAGATAATGCATCGAAAAGTCTTCACACCAATATCACGTGCCAAAGGACTGCATATTATACTTGAAGACGAATACATCCAGCAAGAAGCAAAAGGCCAGGGTCAGGTGACCCTGATGGATATCTTTATCCAACCTGTTTATGTTAACTGATACAATTGCTTACCCGTATTAGTTAAAACCGAACAATATCTTAAGTACTTGGATTAGCATTTCATCACACTTTAATGGCTCATTTTGTTGGCATTCCCACTTGTCTGTTGACAACTAAGAATACCAAAAAACTCCAGCCGAAACACAATCGAGATGACCTCAAGCAATATAAATCACGAAAACACTCAACGTCGCAATTCGAAAGTTTATTTGACATCAAGGTTTGAATTCAAAGCCAGAAAAGGAAACAATGAAATCAAAATAAAAATTTGTATACCTTATTTAGCATGATACTCTATTACCATACACCTGAGACTGCAATGCGAGGTGAAAACTCAATTAGCCTAAGTGGATACAATGAATTGTGCAGTATTCATCTCAGATACCGTGAAGAATAAACAACAAACAGCATACAGTCAACACCTCTATCAGATTACTTACGATGGCTGGCTATTTATCCAACAGAAATAAAACATTCTCCATATGGTATCAAAATACCTGACAGTTAAAGTATACCATACTACTTTCATTGCACAACTAGGTACACATCGTAGATCATTGCAAAGTTAAAGGGACGTCAACTTTAACATCCCTACAAAATACCTCTTCAGGATACGATTCCTGTAGAGATACATGCTTCTACCTTTTTGGTAATTCAACGTGTCTTCTAAACGGTTTGCTGCAAATGATGCAACAACTGCATACCAGATTATGAATCTCGAATAGAGTAAGATTGTCTATTTTAAGAAAACATCTGATTCCGTGAATCTAGTCAATTCTAGCCCTGAGAGAAACTTTGTTATTTATAGATTCTGGTAACCAATCAATAGCTAGACTGGTGTTACTTTGGTTCTATTAATTTGCCCCGAAGGTGTACACTATCTTGAAGTATCTTCAAAACAAGAGCTGAAACACCTATATGTTACAAAAGTTTATCAATTCTGTATATCAATCTTTGATCATAAATCTTTGATCACCGATTTCAGGTTTAAAATACAAACTATTAAAATACAAGCAAACTAAAGTCATCTCACAAGTTTTTTCAGTGACCTTACTTTGCAATTCTCCAATTCTTCAACTTAACCAAAGACTTACTCTACCGTCATCAACTTAAAGAATACCTTACATTGGGGATATCTCCAACCTTGAACTTAGGCAAATCCAACAGTACTTAAACCACCTTCCAAGTCCACATAATCATCTTACTTGCCATACCCTCATAAATCTTATTAACAAGGATAGAGCTCATCTTGTGCAATTATAGAGCAATATCGATTGATCCTATTAAAACTGCTAATTTGGCAAGAGCAAGACCAATATCTATCAAGAAGCAATCTATAAGCACACAATCTAACAATAACTCCAACTATTGCTAAGAGCCAAACGTTCAAATTGGATCCTGTCTGGTTCACATGCTGTTTTACCTATAATAGTAGTTAAATGAATCAATATAGCTTCAGTTAGATGATGGCAACAGTAATGATATGCAATGATATGACATGGTTCTCTAAGTTAATGACCCTTCCTTCACCATGAGAATAAAATAAAGTGAGATGGCATAGCATAAGAGAGAAACTTGACAACACAACGTGAGATGACTTCAACATGTTGTTCAAGAAGAGTGAGAATGATGTGTATTAACTAACACTGATGATGTTAAAGAGTTATCATTACCAACATTGTCTAAACTCAACTGACCCTGTTCATTTCTAGAGTCAAGAAGCTATAAAGGTCTTTTAATATCGTTTCAGAGTCACATTATGCAGTCAGATGTCAAACAGAATGGTTTTGATAATTTGATACGCTTGAACCGAACCAACTTTACAATACAGAAATAATATTCAAGATAAACCTCACCATGACTCTGTTGATAGGCCCCCAAATGGTATAAAAAGGAGGTATCATTTCTGGAGAGTGATGGAATAGCAGTTTCTCAATTAGTGTTTTTACAATCTACAGTGTGCAGTTGACCAGATCATCATCGATCACCCAATTTAAAACTCTTTAGAACAATGCCTTACGCTTTATCTGATTCCCATAAGTTAATGTTACAATCTCACTTACGTGAGACTGATCCTGAATTGGAATCTATTGTTAAAGATGAAATTGACAGACAACAGCATTTCATTGATTTGATTGCTTCTGAAAATTTCACTTCAACTTCAGTTTTCGATGCTTTAGGAACTCCATTATCTAACAAGTACTCTGAAGGTTATCCAGGTGCTCGTTATTATGGTGGTAATGAACACATTGATCGTATTGAGTTGTTATGTCAACAAAGAGCATTAGAGGCTTTCCATTTGACTTCAGATCGTTGGGGTGTCAATGTTCAACCATTATCTGGTTCACCTGCTAATTTGGAAGTGTACCAAGCTTTGATGAAGCCACACGATAGATTGATGGGTTTATATTTACCAGATGGTGGCCATTTGTCTCATGGTTATGCTACTGAGCATAGATCTATTTCTGCTGTTTCTACATACTTCGAATCATTCCCATACAGAGTTGACCCTGAAACTGGTATTATTGATTACGAAACTTTAGAAAAGAATGCTATCTTGTATAGACCAAAGATTTTGGTTGCTGGTACTTCTGCCTACTGTCGTTTAATTGACTACAAGAGAATGAGAGAGATTGCTGACAAGTGTGGTGCTTACTTGATGGTAGACATGGCCCACATTTCAGGTTTAATTGCTGCTGGTGTCATTCCATCTCCATTCGAATACGCTGATATCGTTACCACTACTACTCACAAATCTTTAAGAGGTCCTCGTGGTGCTATGATCTTTTTCAGAAGAGGTATTAGATCTATTAACCAAAAGACTGGCAAAGAAGTTCCATACGACTTGGAAAACAGAATCAACTTCTCTGTCTTCCCAGGTCACCAAGGTGGTCCACATAACCATACCATTGCTGCTTTGGCTACTGCCCTAAAGCAAGCTGCTTCTCCAGAATTTAAGGAATATCAATTACAAGTCTTGAAAAATGCAAAATCTATGGAAGAAGAATTCAAGAAGTTGGGTTACAGATTGGTTTCGGATGGTACTGACTCTCATATGGTCTTGGTTTCCCTAAGAGAGCAAGGTGTTGATGGTGCTCGTGTCGAATATGTCTGTGAAAAGATTAATATTGCTTTGAACAAGAACTCTATCCCAGGTGACAAGTCTGCCCTTGTTCCAGGTGGTATTCGTGTTGGTGCTCCAGCTATGTCTACTAGAGGTATGGGTGAACAAGATTTCAAGAGAATTGTCGATTACATTGACAAAACTGTCCAATTTGCTAGAAACATTCAACAGTCTTTACCAAAGGATGCTAACAAATTAAAGGACTTCAAGGCCAAGGTTGATGAAAGCAGTGCTGACTTAGCTTCATTGAAACAAGATATATATAACTGGACAGCTGAATTCCCATTGCCAGTTTAATTAACTTAATATAGTATGTATGTATACTGTGTAGATTAATGTCATTTTATAAACATAATGTTTCATGTATAAAGAATATTTATATGAAAAGCCTTTTCTAGCTTCTGAGATTTTACAGAGTAGTTATTCCCCATGGGAGCATTTTAGTTATTCTTCTTTTCAGAAGCATTATTATCAGAATTATACTCTCTTTCATCATCACCTTCAACTTCTTTTTGCATTGCGTCAACTCTCTTCAATTGTTCCTCAATAGATTTCTTGTCCTTCATCATATCTGGATCGAATAATTCATCTTCAGGTCTTCTGTATGAGCCACCCAATCTATCCCACAAAGTAGTGAATTGACCGTAGTTATAGTTGAAGTACAAATGATGAACAGTGTGACAAGCAGTACCATTAACATAAGGATTGTTGTACATGTGGTTGGCATCATGGATCATGATGGTCCAGAAGTTAACGAAAGTGAACAAGAACAAGTACAGATACTTGTTTAATGGCATCAATAATGGGTAGATATGGTAAGGCAAAGATTGGATGTAACCATCGACAGGATGGAACGCATGTGAGGCAAAAGGAGTACAGACCAACCATTTGTGGTGTGGTTTGTGCAAAGCCTTGTAAACTCTTGGCCAATGCAACCATCTGTGTGCTAAATAGACACCACAATCAGTGAATAGAATGAACAATACTATTTCACCGAATATTTGACGTAACCCATTCTTTTCAAAATCCACAACGGTGTACAACTTTGAGTGACCTTTCAACTCAAAAGAGAAACAGAAACTAGTCAAGAAGGACATCCAAGGGATAGAAGAAGTAGCCAATTTAATCTCTAACATCATTTGATTTTTCAAATAACGAGGATGATTAAATACAGACCTATCAAAAATAAACAAATAACTGAAATAGGCCACGGAAAAGTACAAAAGCCATCCAAAGACAGTAACAATCATCCACACAGATAGAAACTCCCTCAACATGTTACTACGTGGTAACAAAGATTGGAAACTAGTCATAGTCATATCAGTCAAATATGGTGTATAACCGTATACCTCACTACAAACCCTTGATTCACGATTGGAATTCAAATGATCCAACAACATAGTAGCATTGGCCATACCTGAGTTCAAATTGAACTTGTTCATCAACTCAACTGGCACATACGAAGCCAAGGAAGTAGGCAATACTTTTGCGTAAACGTGATCCAATAAAAACGTATCAGCAACCTCTAAAATCAAATCCATCTCACTTCAAAACCTCGGGAAAACGAACCAAATCAAAAATCAAAACCAATGCAACACCTTAAAAGCAAAACTAAGACACCTAATTAGCAACTGTATGTCTCTTGGCCAACTCTTGTCTTGCTGAATAAACTTGATGTTTGATTACTATTCGATATCTTTTTATATCATTAATTCCGCGATGAGCTCAAATTGGACCTATTTTGAATATATTGAAAAATTTGACACATTTATAATAGCAATGAGCCATTGACATTGGCCAGACTCAAGCTAAAGTGTGTATGTTAAAAGGGACATTTACAAGTTGATGATGATCATTTGTGTCGTGGGTCTCTAGTGTTTGTTTTTTCGTTTTGATTAGATGATGGGATCAAGGTTTATTTTGACCTGAATCGTCAGCAAGAGCCAAGGCAAGACAATTGTGAATTCTTGAATTCATTATATAATGAAAGGATGGCCAGGAATGAGGTGGTATAGTATGTTGAATAGACTTCCTCTGGACAAGAAAGAGAGTGAAAGAGACGTTGATTTCTGAAATGTATGTGTGTGTGAGCCAGATACAGAGAAGAGAGTAACTCTGTTTTTTTTTTACTGGTACGAGAAGAACAATATCCCACAATATAGTGTCTTGAGTTTCTGCATTCATGATGGAGAGACTGGGGGAAGAGAGGACATGGATTAGAATGGGAAGGATTTGAAAGTTGAACATTTCCCATCGTTTGGCTTTGCGAGAACGAGGGGCCAAGACTAAATTACCCACTTTAGGAACGTCTGAAATGGATTGTAGGTAATTATGCTTAATTCTTAATCTTAAACGGGATGGTGTGGGCAATCCGGCCAACTCACCTCTGCTATTCGAACTACAGGAGACCACTTGGCGGAGGCCCATTCAACTCTGAGTTACTTTTACAGCTGTCCAGGTATTTTCGAATCCTTCGAACGATGTCCCAATGTGGTAATTACGAGAGCTCTTGCCTAGAGATCTACGCAGGAGTATCGAAAGTGAAAAAGTTTTAACTATTGTAAATGTCGAAGCAATGCCAATGGAAGGTATTTGAGGTTCAGTAAACAAACCAATAGGCCCAGTGGTGAGTTGAGTTGGTGGACCATTTGAATTGAGCGTTTGCTTTCGAGATAATGAATTATTCGTTTTGTTTTTTCCATTAATAACAATCCATCAATGCTCATCGATCGAGAGGGAGAGGGTATATAATACGAGAGTGATGAAATTTTGAAATATTTGAGAACTAAAGTATGCTCACCAAGAGTTCAGGTTTGCTCCAGGAATATCGAGAACAACCTAAGAACATATGAGTTCCCAATCACACCCACCGCTAATCGATTTATTTTACGATTCCAGTTATGACCCTGGTGAAAGTTTAATTTATTACACATCCATCTATGGTAATAATACATACATAACTTTTGATGAACTCCAGACGATAGTGAACAAGAAGGTCACACAAGGTATCTTATTTGGTGTCAGATGTGGTGCTGCTTTCCTGATGTTGGTAGCAATGTGGTTGATTTCCAAAAATAAAAGATCTAGAATTTTCATTACCAACCAATGTTGTCTGGTCTTCATGATAATGCATTCTGGTCTTTATTTTAGGTACCTGCTTTCAAGGTACGGTTCAGTTACTTTCATTCTAACAGGGTTCCAACAACTGCTTACAAGAAATGACATTCATATTTATGGAGCTACTGATTTTATCCAAGTAGCTTTGGTAGCTTGCATAGAATTATCTCTTATTTTCCAAATAAAAGTGATATTCGCTGGTACAAACTATGGTAAGTTGGCTAATTATTTCATCACTCTAGGTTCATTATTGGGTTTAGCCACCTTTGGTATGTACATGCTTACTGCTATTAACGGTACAATAAAATTATACAATAACGAATATGACCCAAACCAAAGGAAATACTTTAACATTTCTACAATATTGCTTGCATCATCAATTAATATGCTAACGCTGATACTTATATTGAAGCTGGTGGCAGCAATTAGAACAAGACGTTACTTAGGTTTGAAGCAATTCGATAGTTTTCACATCCTATTAATCATGTCGACTCAAACATTAATAATTCCTTCTATCTTATTTATTCTATCATACAGTTTGAGAGAGGATATGCATACTGATCAATTAATAATCATCGGAAATCTGATCGTGGTATTGTCATTACCATTGTCCTCAATGTGGGCTTCGTCTCTAAACAATTCAAGTAAACCTACATCTTTGAATACTGATTTCTCAGGGCCAAAATCAAGTGAAGAAGGGACAGCAATAAGTTTGCTATCACAAAACATGGAACCATCAATAGTCACTAAATATACAAGAAGATCACCTGGGTTATACCCAGTAAGCGTGGGTACACCAATTGAAAAAGAAGCATCATACACTCTTTTTGAAGCTACTGACATTGATTTTGAAAGCAGTAGTAACGATATCACAAGGACTTCATAGGTATATAACATAATAAGTAAAAAACAACTAATATATTAATATTTCAGAAACAATAATTTTATGCGAGGGAAATTATATTTTAATACAAGGATATAAACATTATATACACTACATATACATTTATTATCATCATCATCCTAATGTCGTTTTAATTAATAATGACTTTAAATAGAATGTAGTGATCCAAAATAAAGCCATGCACAGATAAAATTTACAATATAATGTATCCAATACATATTTCTGATACCATAAATTAAACTGAAAAGACTCAGATACAGCAATAGACCAACCACTGCTCCACCATCATAAATACGATTACTTTTGAATTTTGGAATATTAAATGTAGAGTTTAAACCAACTAGAAGTATCATAGGTATTATTGCCATAATATTATGATGTGATCTGAATGGAGTTTCCCATCTAATTGCTACATTATGCATGAATACAACTACAACTGGGGCATTAATCATGGTGACAAAAATAAATACGAATAGCAAACTTAAATTGTAGTTACGGATATTAGAAACACCTACAACTGTATCTGGAATAAATAGAATAGAACGAACCCATGTTGCAATTTGTATAATAAATATGATAACAAATGTTAATTGATAAGGGATATAGAATAACGTCAAAATCAGCAGGAAGAAAGAAGTGGTAAACCTCTTCCTATCAAATTTCAATGGTTTTGCTGATATTTTAGAAGTAAGATAATTCTTTAAAATCGTATTCCTAATCAATTTCAATAACTTTTCTATTGTACCGAAAATGTCAAATAGTAAGGTCAGGACACCAACAGTCATTATGAAAAAAAATGGACCTAATATTGAAAGTGAGACCGATCTTAATCCCAAATAGTATGGATTATTATCAATATGATTACCATATACTAAAGTTGGACTGTTCAATCCAATCGGATCAATAGCATATAATAACATTTGAAAATACCTATTATTACAGATAGGATTCAATACAATTAGGAACAGTATTATTGGTAATCCGAATTTTTGGATCAAATGGCCTGTAGCAGTCTTTAGATCCATGTAAGTGGAAGTTTTGTTATACCAATAAAACTGGTAAGCCATTGACAATGCTAAAATGAATACAGGAAAAGAACCTACTGCTAATCTATATCTCAAAAACAATCTTTTAAGAGTCATTAACCAGTTTATCCTCATCGCAAAAATTAATTCTGTATTAGGTGGGACAAACACTTCTAAGTTCAATGATCTTGGATGTGTTTCCTGGTATGGAACAAATGGTGCAATACTATGCATAGATATATCAACATCATGGTCAAATATCTCTGCGTGCCACTTTGTTTCATACGGTTCTTCAATCCATTGTCGAATAAATGGCTTAAAAAGAATATTTTCATGATTACCAGAAACCAATTTTGCTCTAATTCTATAGGATACTAATGAATCCCATAATGGAAAATTGATTATATATGAATTGGAATCCATTTTAGAGCCGAAACTAGCAGAATAGAATAATGATTTCAATAACGATGGGGAGTCATAACTCATAACTGGTTTCTGTTGAACCTTAGCAGAAATAAATTCTCTTGAATCCAAGTCTCTCGTTGGTAATACTATCAGGACCTTAGTAAACTCAGAATTCTTAGAGAAGTTCCACTTAAAGATTCTATATTCATTAACATTTTCTTCAGAATCTGGATCTGTATATTCAGTTGGTGCACGAACTAAAAGTTCTGTAGCTTTCATACAATTCAAATATTTCTTGGAATCTTCATCAGTTTCTGGGGTGGATTCCTTACACATGTATAATTCCAGATCTTCGATAGTTGATATCATAGAAAAAAACTTGGAAGTTTCTCCCTCAGAAGGTTTTTCAAACAGGATATAATTTGTTGTTGCAATAGCTTCTGGACCTCTAAGCTCAATTGAGTTACCACTCGACGGTTTGATTGCATTTCTTAGTTCTGACTCCTCAAATTTCTTAAAATCAACTGAGGCCCTCTCTAAATTCTGCAAAGCATTACGCTGATTTTCTAAGCCAGATAATAAATATTTTCTAGATATATACATTCGTTCTTGCAATGACTTGACCTTTGTTGGAGAATTGACATCAGTTATTTCTAGTAAAATCCTGGCCATGACTCTTCTCAACTGATCACACCATACAATAGCCAAATGATCTATTGGTGACCAAACTCCAGGTATAGTTGTTGTATAAGTAGTGAAACCATTTCCTTCTGGCAGAAAGTCCTCAACGGTTGTATAGTCAGAAGGTAAAACAGTGTCAAGAATAGAGCCAGTGATAGATATCAAAGAAACATTTTTGGAAAAGTTTGAACCATTGTCTTCGAATTGAGATTTCCAAAAATCGTTAGTTCTTTGATAAACTTTCAGAATATCACCATCGAACGTCACAGGAGCTGCAGCATGAGGTGATGATAAAGTGAATACTGTGTTAATTGAACCTTCGATGTAATTCTGCAAAGTTGGCATTACTCTTGCAACGATACCACCCATAGAATGTCCCACTATTACCACTGACTCTGGCTTAGGACCAGAATAACCCTGAGCCTGTTCATACAGGGATAGAATATAACGAATAGCATCATTCAAATATTCAGCTTGATCCAACATGGTTCTACCATGCAGGGCAGTAAAGTCCTCATTAAAGTCAGCAGAGAAGAAATCTAAATTCTTGACGTCTTTATTATCAATAGTATCCAGTCCTTCAAAATACAAATTACTGCAAGCAGCTGCAATAGATCTAACTTGCTTGTAACTACCAGCATTTCCAGGAATAAACAAAACAGGTATACCATCTAGCTGGATTTCATTACCATCTATCGGGACCCTATCCTTACCTTGCTCCCTGTACAGGAACAGATGGTATTTCTTGGCCAACCTGTTATACCTCTCGTCAAACCCATCGATACTTGCATAGGAAGGATACATATATATAGGTCTACACTGAGGTGAATCAGCTCCTCTAAAGGGTGTCATCACAGTCACCAACGTTGTGATCACAACGAATAAAATTCCCACAAACGATACCAACCTGAATTTCCTGGCACCTCTCATCTTGGGAACAACGGAAACTATATCGAGATCACTGTCAAGTACACTGACACCTTGAGTCAGTAGTTGCTCCTCGCCAACCAACCCACCAGATCTATCCAACGATTCAATACCTCTCCCACTTACCATGAAACCTGGAAACGGAAAAGGGATCTTAATAACAAACAATGAAACCACCAAATATAATCCACTTCTATCCACAAGTTCAAAGGAAATATACAGATTAATACACTCTCCTAGTACCAACAACACAATCCTTACAGATCAATACCTCTTTTTAAAACCTTCCTTCAAGTATCGATGAGCTGTAAAGGTAAACTTCTTCAAATAATTTTTCACTCTTTTAAATTGAAAAATTGCCAAAGTCAGAGAATATAAAAACTTATACACCAAACAAACGACACTTCCTTTACAAAATAACAGTACAATCTGTCTCCATTACAAAGTCAAGTCCTCCCTCTCCTCCTACCAATAAGTTTCAAGAATATTAACCAAATTTTTTCAGTCTTAAATGACCTTTAATGGATAACAAAACTTCACATTCTGCGGTTTTACCCCTGATACAAGACATCCAGAAACGAAATAAAATTGAATCTACACAAGCTAAACATCTACAATCCAGTCCCACACTCAGTTTCTGGCGAATCGCATTGGATCATACCAATAACTGCATATTTGTCCTGTTTTAAAAGTGTTGATATTTATTAAATCCTTTAAGTATGCTGATTTCTAATGAAAAATTAATAGTGAAAAAAAATATATCAGCGATGAGGTTGAAAAAGTTTCAAAGGTTTAGAAGTTGATAAGGATGGTTTTATTAGGATTTAGAGGTTTGAAAGGTATCCCAAGTGGCTAAGAGGAATTATTTAGGTATGAGTGAAGTAAGTTCTGAGTTGAGAGGTTTTTTGGAGAGTGTTCCTAGGACAATTAGAAGTTTGGAAGAGAAGAGGGCCTTTCTGGAAGACCAAAAAGGACATTATTTGGAGGTTAGAGACAAAGTTGTGTCTCATGGTGGTGATTCAGGTGATAGTTCAGATGGTACTGCTTCTGGTGGTATGGTTTTTGGAGAGGTTATAATTGGGGAGAGCAAGCTTTTTCTGAATATTGGGTATGAGTACTACGTTGAAAAAAGTCGAGAAGAGATCTTGATATTCTTGGATGAGAAGTTAAAGTTGATGGAGGAGGCTATGGTTCAGTTTGACGGCAAGATTGCTGAGTCAAAACAGACTTTGAGCAATTTGGAGCTGTTTGTGAAGAGTTCTGAAGGGATGGGCGGTGAGAATTCTGAAGAGATGGATTACAGCGATGGATTCCAACCGATGGAAATCAGAGAAGAATTAGACGAGGATGGGAATGTCATCAGTAGTTCTGTAACACCTACTAATAAGAATGGTAGTTCTGGTTTAGATTTGGATGGAGAAACAGGATCAGGAACAACAGAGGCAGAAGCAGAAGCAGAAGAAGCAGCAAAAACAGAAGTGATCTCAGAGTCAGGCCCGTCATTTGAAGATACTTTAAGAGGGAAGTTGACTAAGGAAGTGAATGAAGTTCCCAACATTGATGCAGATAATCAAGATAATATGGACAGAAAACAATCCAAATTTAACCAAAATATGGATTCTAGTGATATGTACACCTTTGCTGACCTTGTTGAACAGATGGATGAACAGGACGAGTTGGATAATGGTGTGGTGAATAGTGACGATATAACTTATGATTATGATGCATTTGAAAACGAAAAGTACTATTACTCTGACGATGAAGATGAAGATGACGACGACGACGATCTTGATAATACCACCGGATACTCTATGATTCCTGGGTTTGCAGCACAATCCTCCTTTATGGCACAAATCAATAAACTAAGAGCTGAAAATGCTTCAATAGAGCCTGAGAAGTCTGAACAAGAAGCACAGGAAGCATCAAAAACTCAAGAAAGCAAAGCCAAGTCGATTCTAAAATCAGGAAAGAAAGGCAAGAAAAAAGCAAAGAAGTCAGTTGGGTTTGCCGCATCTCTGGACATACATGAAGTTGAAAACATGAAAGAAGAGACAAAAAAGAATACACATAACTTTCCAAGATACCAAGGTGCTATGTCTGGAGCAGACTTTGAAGATAATGAGCCATTGACAAAGGAAGAGTTCGATAGTGAGTTGTTTGCAAAGATGATAGGTGTATTAGGCCCAGATGAAATACATGACAAATATCTAAATGAGATTGCAGAAGAATATAAAAAAGAAGAAGAGGAGGCACAAGCAAAGAGAAAGAACAGGGTATCCAGATTTAAATTGGGCAGGAAATCAGTCCATAAAGATGATTTGGCTAAGGAAGATGTCATCGAGAAGGGAATAAGTGCAGTAAATGACATTGTTGAAAAGGAACCAGATTCCAAGTTAAATGTAGACAATAAGATTGTTACAGGTAAAAAGAAGTTATCTTCTTTCAGATCAAGAAATATTAATAAAAGCAAGAATATTATGCCAGATATTGTTGAAAAAGAAAATATTATAACTGAAATAAAAGAGAATGAGGGGTCTATAATCTCTGATATTGTGGATAAGGAGTTTCCAGCCGTTTCTGATATAGTTGAGCGAGAAGAACCTGTTTCTGATATAGTTGAGAAAGAGATTCCTGTCGTATCAGATATAGTTGAGAAAGAGGTTCCTGTCGTATCAGATATTATAGAGAAGGATGTATCACTAACGATCTCTGACGGAGCCATCAAGAAAGAACCCAGACAATTTGGTAATAAAAAAGACAAGAGACGAAATGCTGGCAGTAAAACAGAAAACCAATCATATGCTGAAACCATCCTTGAAACAGCAGGAGTTCCAAAAGTTCATGGTAACAAAACTGAGAAAACTAAAAACACCAATCCAAATAAATACTTATCCAAGAGTATGAATTCGTTGAGCAAGCCAAGAGTCAAATCTAACAAGCCAGTTCTTTCAAAAGAAATCAAAGAATACCTAAAAAACTCTGATGATATAGAAGATCCCAAAGAACAGTCAGAAATCGAACAACACGACAATTCAAAGTCTTTCCCAAAGGAAATTGCAGATGCAATTAAAGATACAGAGAAAAAAGACATTAAAATACCATCCGTTGACTTTTCTGCATTGTCAGAAGATATGAATGCAATGGCTAAAGCATACTCCTTGGGTCTTTATGATGATGATCTAGAAGATGATCCAGGAATGTTAGTAGAAAAACTCGAGGACTTCAAAGAATACAACGACCAAGTAAATGAACTAAAAGAAGAAATAGAAAACTTCAGAATCGATAACCCTATGAAATATGAAAACGATAACGAATCTGAAAGTGATTCAAATGAAATAATGACTGAAATTGTAGAAAACAATATCCCAGATAACTACAACGAAACAAACGACGAAATAATTAATGATTACGGCCTAAACCAAGATAAACTAAATGAATCTGTAGCAATGGAATATCACCGTGTTAAAAGTTATATGACTTCTAAATTATCAGATATGTCAATTGATTACAGTGACGAAAGCAAAGGTATCGAGCCAATCGATGAACTTGGTAACCCAATCAAGCAGAGCAGATTCAAATCAAATAGGCTAAGCTTAAACCAAAAATAGATAGAAATACTGTACATATCAAGATTATATACTTAATGTTATCGATTGTAGCATCTTAGAAATGGATTGTCTGTTTTGTTTCTTGTTAACGTCTTTAATTAAGGCTCTTTGTGTACAATTCAATAGTTAATGGTCCCAAACCTATTTGATGAAAGACACTCGAAATCGTTATGATTTAACTAAAACTATTAATAGACATAACACTGTCATTAGTTTAAGAGATCTGAATCTTGATGGACTTGTCACAGGTGATAAAATGACATTAACCAATCAAGATGATAGTGATAAGATGGTCATTTTGGTCAGTATGTAATGAATATTAAAAATATTAGATATATTCCGTCAAGCTACGACGACGATATCAATTCAAATTACTAACAACTTATATACGAAACTACTTTCAATTCAGTTGGAGAGACACCCTCATTGAATCTTTTGGCATGGAGATTGAGTGTCGAGGATACGTTTGTCATCCTTATCTCAAGCTATGTTTCTAAGGATGGATTTATTATCTGGTGCGATGAAGAAAATATTGGTTACAAATACACACCAGATAGCTATTTCGAATCAATTAACGATTTTATTAGTCATCATAGTATCGAAGATTCAAACTCTAGGGTGACTATAGATATATTGATCGTGTCAGGAATGTCTCCTCCTTTGCTTCAAAGAAACGTCAGTAAATTGAAACCGTTTATCACCAAGAAAACCACAGTGTTAGTATCATCAGATTTCGGTTGTGAATTAGAACCTGTCGTAATTAATATATTTGAAGGAACTGTAAAGTTCGTTTACTCTATATTAACTGATATAAAATTTAAAAGTTTTGCAAAGGGTATGATTACCTTATTGAATGTTGGTGCTTATGATATATATATAGGACTTTCTTACCAAAAGAATAATTACAATGAAAATAAGCTAGTTACAAGAAATGTTATTGAAGGACTGACTGAATTAGAATTCATTGATAATGAACCTGTCTTTGAAAGCATGGTTTCAAAGCTGAGAAAAACAGACTGGTTGACAGTTGACATTATATCTGATTGTCAATCGATGGCCAATATCGTTTGGGATACAATAATACCAAAAATTGCATTAACAGTATTATCTTGTGTATTTAAACAGTATGATATTACAAATGTGCTACAGAATCCTTCAATCGAGGGTATATACAATGATTTAGTCAAAGAATTGTCTTTAATACGCCTATTCTCATTAAACAAATGCAAAACATCTGGGTCATCCAGGTTTGCATCTCCATCACCAACACCGATCCCAAAGAGCGAGACTCTATATCAGAACTTTATCGAAAACGAAATGAAATACAACCGCAACGACCCCAATTACACATGGTTACCATTTGAAGCATATTGTTTCTATCACAGAATAGATTACCCATCACAGTTGCTTCTACAACAACCACTGGACTTAGCTAGACGTCATAATATTCAGTGTCCAAACCTAAATTACCTACATGAGCTATATTCGAGAATAATTTCCTTTCAGAAAAGTGATACAAATAGAAGAAAGCCCGGATATCAGAGTCAGTCACCAGCATCTGCTATAGAGACAAATATTAATAGATGCTCATTAGATGTCATTGAAGAAGAGTCCGAAAGCATACACCAAATAGAATTCATGGAATTAAATTCAAATAGTGCATCAACAAATGGGGAGTCTATGGATTCCGATCTAGAGCAACTAATTATTGAACACCATCTCTCAGGAATTAATCCAATACAATCCAAACGGAAACTCTGGACAAAGGTAAAGAGAAGGAAACCTATCATTAAATATCCTTCGACATTAAGAGATTCAATTCATTTCGTTGGAAGTGAATTAGAATATCTTCAATCACAGCTCATAAAAGAAACTCCTCCTTCTGTAAAAAAATATTCGAATAATAAAACTAGAAATTTTGAATGTAGTTCTCCACAAGCAAAAACTCCGTATCATAACCATTTTGAATGCAAACTTCGGGATAACCTAGACAGCATTACAAAGGAATATAAACAGATCTTGGAAAGAATATACCTATTGAACGATGGGAGAAACTTTATGGACACAAATGCAACGAAACAACAATTTGTCACGCTAGAACTCGATCTTTGGAAGTTAAAGTATCAATGCACCTCATACAGAGAGCAGATATTCAATCCTATATCACCACAACTTGAAGAGGATTATATTCTCCCCCAGGTACTCTCTGATGACCGCTTCCAAATTAGAGAGTCTCTTAATTTCACGACCGATAGGTATGCAGATAATGATTGTTTGGTGACATTTTATGAAAAACTAGACAGTGCTAAACCGCACACCAAATAAACTACTATCTGTTCTAATTTAGTAAAGTTCACCTACATAACATACTACCTTCTAGAAATATAGGTGTTTAGTTTTAGAAGGAATAAAATTTCCTGGATATCCAAACAAATGTTCAAACACATCTGATGCGGATTCCCTTGTATTTGACCATTTCAGCAGACTTTATAATTAACGATATATCAATAAATTTTTTAAAATGAATTAGTAGAGAAAATACTCCATTGAGTTTATTGTCCTTATATTTATATTTTACGAAATCAAGTTGACTTAGTAGATTCGATGTTCAACTTTCTCTTCTTTCTTTTGTGGAAAACCAAAGTACTGATATTCGAATATGGGTTTGAAGAAATATCCATCTCACCCATATTAATGTTAGGTTGCGACTTCCTAACCTCTCTGGTACTAAACAGATCCAACTCAGCATTGGCATCCAACAAGAGCTCCTTCATTGCAAACCATTTTTTCTCCTGCTCCACCAAGGAAGTATAGGTGCCTATCAGATCAATTTGAATCTGTTTCAACCACTTGGATTGGTCCTCCAGAGGGATATCTTCAGGACTCTCGCCAGCAGCAACAGTAGCAGCAGCAGCAGCATCGGATACTTTCGTATCCACGCCTTTCAAATAATCTTCATTCAACGAGTACAGATGATTCTTGAAAAGTTTTGTCTTCAACCCATTGACCTCACTCTCCAACCTCGTCTCTGAATCACTCTCATTGCCGGAACCACCATTCACGACCACCATATTCCCAGGTGAATTCTTGATCATCTCGTAATTAATCTTCGAAATATCGTCGACATTAACGATATGACGCCTGTTCGCCAACCCAAAACCTCCAGTTAAAGAGTTATTCGACTGGGCAGAGATCTTGCCCACAATTTTCTTGTAGTGAGAGTCCTTCTCAATAAAATCAGGAGTCTTGTCCCTCTTATACCTTCCAATTGCGCTTTTGGCAAACTGCAGCTGTTTGTCCTCAGCCAAAAGATCAGCAAATTCAACCATACCAAACAGATTACCTATACAATCACCTTCGGATGTTCCACAGCAGCCCTCCAATGCCTTGCAGAAAGCCAACTCTCATCAAAGAACATTGTTGAGCTTTAAAGGTCAAGTTCCCAAACTTACCTTTAATTTTTCAAATATCGTGATGATGATGATATTTCGAGATTAAAAACCTACATCACTAAATACGACATACTTAAAAGAAGAAAGAAAGAAGGGCTCATCGCTGTAAGGTTGGACGAGCTGGGTCAGTTTTGTTTGTTGGAGAGGGAAAGGTTGGGCGTTTGGTGGAAGATGTGATGTTGTGATCCATGAGGTAACACTGACGTCAATTGGGGAATTCTTGTTCGATCGTCTTGGGTTTAAAACGAGGAGAAACGGTCAATTACTGATCGATTTATCTCGATTTGGAGTTGAAACGTAGTAGTGATGTGGTCCTATTGTGAATGAAGAAGGACCAATAAAAGATTGAAGCTGGATGGATAAGAATTGGAGAGTCTACAATTGAGAATAATGGTAGTGGATATCTATTTCCTTGCTTCGAAATAAAGTGGTTCTTTTCTTCTTTCCTATTCGATGTAAAAGAAATTAAGCTATTACTAATCGATTTCGATTTCGATTCCAAGAGCCACACCACATCTTTGCTGATATACACATTTATTTCAACGACAGCCATGGGTTTGGACATACAAACTTACTTTTTGTTCTTTCTTTTCACCATGCATTGCATGCACCAGCGAACTAACAGAGTTCCCTCTTGGCCAATGCACTGTACCTCCAAATTGCGGCTTCCCTGCTTCCAGGGGGTATACTAAACCCCCCCTCCATCCACCATTCCATACAGAGATTATATACATATTACTAACTATCAGATTATCATCAATACAAAGATTTCCGATACTTATCAAGCACTCACACACTCACACTTACATCGAGCTAACGGTGAACTGGGTAGCCCAAGCACCTTTGTCTTGGAATAGGACATATCAAGTCCTTCCACTATGGTAAACTTTGCCCATGACACACACATTTAAAATGACGTCTTAGTTAAGCTAAAACATTACTTAATTTGTCGTGAAAGACCTCAACAAATCAAATTTCATTGGCATTAAACACCTCTTCAAGTCCATCCCAATTGAGGTCAAGAGACACCTTCGAACAAGCCCTGTCTTTTATACCAATTGGTTCGATAGTTATTTATAGAACAGTGGGTGAGAGTGCCTTGGTACATCTGGCTTAGATCGGTTAAGATGACAGAAGAACCGAATTAAGAAAGTTGATATAATCAAATGAAATGAAATGGATGGCTAGCAACACAATTATGCGTGTGTGCGTGTGTAGATGTTTGTATATACATGTCTTATATTTCTCCTTGTTCTCTAATCTTCAGGTTCATGCTAGATTCCAATTGGCGATGTTTGAAAACGTCAGTGGGAAGTTACTATAGATAGATTGGAACAATGAAGTGCTCGAGAGCCGAGTTTGTTAATAAAATAATCCTTTATGGATTAATATCGAGTTTTAATTATTTGTTGAGTTAATCAGTTATTTCTTGAAGTGGGTTTTATAAACTTAACTTGGTGAAAAATCCGTCCATTTTAATCGATTGATCAATTTATGTCAAACGTCATCTTAATGAGGTTCTGCATAGGGTACCATTGAAGTTCAATTAATTGTTTTTGTTGTTGCAGTTTCCAAAATGTTTTAAAATTTTATGGTATTTTGGGTTTTTGTAGATTATTGTTGTGGGCCAAGGTATTTCGAAATAGAATTAAGCTAAACAAAAAAATTTCCTAAGGGCAATTATTACTGGTTTTAGGCACCATCAGTCAGTTCTTTTTAATTTCTTTTAATATATTAATAGGTACTTGATATGTAATCTGATTACATATCAAAAATTCCAAACTTCGTTTTCATCTTTTAATTTAAATGTGATGGAACCTATTGAATTCAAATTGGCTTATACTATACGTTTCAAGATCACATCTATATATATTTAACATATATATTACACAACTCTAAATGACAGATGAGCTTTGTTAAGACAGGAATTCTAGAGTCATCACCGGAAGAATTATGGAAATTATATTCAACTTCTAGGGTTATGCTGCCTCACCGTGACCGATTATTAAATTTCACTTGGAGGTTGATGTATCTCAATGGAAGGAATAATCGAATTAGAATTGACCATCAAGATATAATGGAGCATTCACAGTTGCAAGATCTATTGAAGAATAGTAATATTTTACAAAACTCTATGGTGTCTAGTTCTAACTCTGATACTTTTAATGATGTCAGCAGTGTCACTGAAAATAGTTTTCTAACAAATTCAAACTTTAATGCGCTGGCTACTACATATGACGACGACGACGACCTATTCCCTTATACTTCGGAGTATAACAATGGGTATGAACCTGATACAAGATTAGATAATTACCTGTACAATTCGAAGAATTTCGATGATAATTGGAATTACAATAGGGATTATATGGATACAATCAGGGTTCAGGCACCAACTCCAGTAATGACAAATGATACTTCAAGCTTACAGACAGATAGCATATCTAATACAGAATTTCCTTTGGGAATAAATGAATATAATCAATTACTCAAAATGGATTCAAATAATCTGGCTAATGAAAACATGAACCTTAAATATTTAACTAACCAAAAAAATGCATTTACATCAAATAATTATATGTCATCGATATCTAATATAAATTCAAACGAAAGTAGTACTAGTAGCAATAGTCATAATAATAGTCATAATAATAGTCATAATAATCATATTAATAATAGTCATAATAATCATAATAATAATCATTATAATAATCATAATAATAATCATAATCATAATAGTAGTCATAATAATAGTAATATAATTAATAGTAATAACAATAATTACAGTAATAAGAACAAGAGTATCGACAAGAACAAGAGTAGCGTTGACAATAAAGTAACGAGTATAACTGATAAAATTACAGAGGTTAATTTAAATTTCCAAAATCGTGAATATGAACAGTTTCACAACAGTAGGATTGAAGATAAGAAATTAGTTAATAGTATATCACCAATCCAAAAATATGTTTCAAATATTAAACCAATTAATGGAAAAAAGAGAAATAAAACATTTAAAGTCAGATCAACGACTATGTATATTCCAATCAAGAATGCAGACACTGCATCACTTTCCACTGATAAAATTCAATATAACGATGATATGATATGCGATAATTGCAAAACTACAAACACTCCACTATGGAGAAGAGATCCAATAGGAAATCCATTATGTAATGCCTGTGGTTTATTTTATAAATTACATGGTGTTATGAGACCACTTTCATTAAAGACTGATACTATCAAGAAGAGACAAAGGTATTCAAATAAACGTCGAAGAAGTCATGTAATAGTGAATGATAAAGGAAGTAGCACTAAGACTAATTCGACTAACAATAATGGAACTAAATCTAGAGGACTTCAGTAAATGACAGAAATTTAATGATTCAAACAAAATGCTTTATTATTTCATTTTATGAATAATATAATATGGCTCCGCATTATTATCTTTTATCCAAATATATATAATATACAATTATATACTTTATATTTTGATATACATAAACAACAGACATGTAACATTTCCAAGTATAAATTTAAATGAAACATAGCCTCAATGGGATTAAGAAAGTTGGTAGATATACTCCAATCAAACTTAACTTCTCATTTAAAGTCATCGCAATATCAACATTGTTCAATTGATGACCGTTAAAGTATATGACAACAATACAAATTAAAGTAGTTAAACTTGCATTGAAACCATATAGTTTCAACCACCAATTCAATCTTGATTGGAATTCCTGTCTTGATCTCTTCTCAACTTTATCATCGTTGGCCAAGTTGCTATCACCTTGTTTTAATCGAGGTAGATAAATGGTGAAATATACAAACAATGGCAATTGCACAACTAATTCGATTAAAACAAATATAACTAGCCATAATGGCTTGTCAGCCAATAAGAAATCATTATTATTGTTAATATGAAACTTAATTAAATTTTGTAGTAAGTTAGGATACCATTCTAATGGTATAACTACTGATGAATCAATACATAAAGTAATTGGTATGTGGAGAAGGAAATAGTAATAGTAGAAACTAACGTCAAATGATGTTAACATCTCGTAATATAAAAAATGATTACTGCAATCAATTGACTCAAGTTTGGTACCTTAATCGTATGATTCTTGTACCTCAACTACCATCTCAAGCCCTTTTTCGATACTGATGGAAAGGTTTTCGAACGTTTAAATATCAAAAGTTTCTTTTAATATTCTGGATTGCTATAAAAGTAACGATGAATGAACGATTAGTTGGTTAAAAATATATGTAAAGACACCTCAAAATTGGTGGATTGCTATCGATGACCAATTGTTCTTGTAGGATCATAATATTATGATTCATCTTTGTATTTAAGTAGATGAGATTAAGTCAACTAGCATTTTGAAAGTTTCCCTTTTACGATGAGATGGGAAACTGGATAGTGAAGCAATTGCTAGAGTAAACGAATATACGTATATATCAGATACTCTCTCTTTATATATTAATATTCTATCA
This sequence comes from Vanderwaltozyma polyspora DSM 70294, assembly GCF_000150035.1. Lineage (NCBI taxonomy): Eukaryota > Fungi > Ascomycota > Saccharomycetes > Saccharomycetales > Saccharomycetaceae > Vanderwaltozyma > Vanderwaltozyma polyspora. The sequence goes on from NW_001834669.1 coordinate 82,989, forward strand.
TAGCATAGTATAGTACAAGTGTAATCACAATGTCAGAAGATAAGTCTTACTTGGAACAGAGTAAAGACTATGTAACCCACAAGAAAGACGAGTTGTCTCATAAGTTCCATGGAGAGGACAAGAAGGTGGACAAGCCTGATGAAAACATCGATAAACCAGAATCAAATCTGGAGTCTCAAAAACCTCGTTCTCAAGCTTTGAAAGAAGATGTTAATGAATATTATCAATCTGCTAAGGACTCTCTTTCTGGAGCAGCAAAATATGTATCTTCTCACATTGGAGGTGGTGGAAGTGGAGGTACCTCCAATTGAGTCTGAATTGGATATTTAGGTTTTAGCTGGTTCTTTTTAATTTCGTTTCCTATGTATCAATAATATTACTGTTTAATATATATATATTTATGAATTTACCAATAATCTATACATGTATAAGTATTAATATAAATACATTAATTTACAGCATTATTATGCGGGTTTCATACTACAATTTTATCATTAATCTTGAAATATTAATTTTATAGTCCATCATCAGGCAGCTTAAAAATAGGCTCGCTATTATCTCCATAATCTACATTTTCAAATTCATCTTTATTATTTAGTAATTTTTTCTTGATATAGCCAAAGTATTTTAGATAATCAGTTTCAAATCCTAATAAATTGTTTTTAAACTTCTTTCTCTTTCTACCACGTACACCAAGAACATTTGCCAATGATATATCTTCGAATTCATTAAATGCTTTCATCAATCCTAATTCTTTTCTCTTTAGTTTGGCAAATGCCTGAGCTGTAGTCAAATCATTGATGAATTGTGATTGTGATACCAGTTTGCCTTCTTCTAATCCTTTACAAACATACTTCTTTTCATCTGTTTCGAGTAATTTAGAGACACGTAGTTGTCTATCTGATTGCTCACTCGTCAGTGGTACAGAATCTGATTTTGGTAATGGCGACACATTAGATGATTTTGAAGACTCTAGAGATGAGGCTGTAGATGGCCTTTCTTTAGCAGCTAATTGAGATTTAGGTTCACGAACTCTCCTCTTCTTTAATGGCGGCTGTTGCGATTTTTCTCCAGTCCCATCATCGACATTTGATTCCTCTAAAGGAACCGCCGAATCTTCTTTGTCATTATTTCGTGTCGATTCATTATCTTCATCGACATCTATATCATTGCCTTTTACAGGGGATGAAGCCTCGGCAGATTTCCTTCCCTCTTTTTGTTCTTCCATATGTTTAGCATTTATCTTTGCCATGAATTCTCTTCTCTTTATCTGTTGTTCTTTACCGAAGTTTATTTCTTCTTCTGGGTCTACATCGTAATCCTTTGAAGTGGCCCTTAATTTTAGTTTTGTTTCACCTTCCTCGGCAAATAGTTTTACAGCCTCTTCGACTTGTTCGTCGGACAGATCAGTCTCTAAGTGAATATATAACAACCATAGCAACACGGTACATCTATCCTCCGGTTCATAGCCTGGCGAATCTAGCATACTAAACAAAGTAGAAAATTGTTCGTTGACGTCTACATATTTCTGGATGAACTTCATATTGATCAAAGATACATTGTCACATATGGTGAATATCAAGTTAATGATGTTCATCTTGTCAATCGTCTGTACATTTTCGTAAACCTTTGATAGATCCACAGGATCATTCCCCACAGCCAAACTTTTGAGAATAGATTTCAATCTAGGGGTATCTTGCAATGACTTGGGATCAGAATTGCCATACTGTAAACATGGAACAGAATGGAATGTCCTCAATTGAGATGTCATCTCGAGGTAAAAATTTACAGTAGTGTTCAACCTACCTATATTAACTAAGAAGCCTAATACACAAGTTGAGAATGCAACTTGTTGGTCATATAACATTTTGTCACGCAGTATCTTTGATCCCTTTGTCGAGCAAGCCACTGCCAAAATGTAAGCTTGAGAAAAGGTCAACTTGTCATTGAAAACAAAACATCTAGCATCGTAATTTGAATCTGTTACGTTGATAGTTTCGTTTTCCGCAGGTACAGGTGCAATATTTTTAGAATACACATCTTTAAAAATATTGGTGAACAGCAGTCTCTTGTCAGACAACAGTAAAGACAAGAAATGAAACTGAACATCACTTCTAGTGAAATAATCACCGTCTGGTTTTTTCAAATGTCTATTGTACTTGCTTGATTCCTTCATTTTCTTCTTGCCAGTGGTCACTGAAGGCACTAACAAATCAGTTTTTTTAGCCAAAGACTTCTCTTCTTCATCATCATCATCCCCATGTTCTTGCTCTTGTTCCTGTTCTGGCTCCTGTTCTGGTTCCCCATCCTCTTCCTCCTTGGCCTCACCTTTCTTAGCCTCTAACTCAACTTTGGACCCACCATTTCTATCCTGACCACCTCCTGCATCAGGGGAAGCCTGAAACACATCATGAATAGGATCATATACACGACTGCCCATCACTAAACCAACAAAAGCACACCAATTATACCTAAATTCAACCTTCTTGTCTTGTTGTCCCTAGACTAGAAACCAAATATTTTCAACAAAATCAACAACTACAGACCCAAATTAACCAGAATAACAAAACAAACAAAACCTGATCAACCAATTAATAAAGAATCACACTCCTTTGACACTCTAGGATCGATAGATGACCAATTAATCAAAACAAATTCAATGAACACTTATAAGCTTTATATATAATCTAAAGTTGAGATAGTTGCTTATTGAAATTTCAAGAAAATTTTGTGTATTAGATTTATAAGAAGGTATATGAACCAAGATGATGTCAATTTGGAGGAAGTATAGCTGTTATAAGAGTGATACGAGGTCGAGTTGATGGCTATTGTTGGTTTTAGTTGTTGTCAAGTTGGGTTTTGAGAATTTATTTGGTTAATATTGGGTAATTTTTGATCTAGAAACGAAAGATGCTATTACAAGAACCTGATGAGTATCCATTGGATGATATTCCTATGCCATACAGGTATCAGATCAGGGATGGTGGTGGTTTGAAGAGGTCTAGGAGGTGTAGTAATGGTCGTGAGAGTATTTGTGATGAGTCCTTTCAGTTGAAGAAAAGTAAAGTTGTTGGTGATGATTTGAAACTGGTTGATGAGATCAGTAGTGGTACAGGTTCAGTTTCTAATGTGACTGGGACTGGTGCTGGCACTGGGGTTGGTGTTGGAGTTGCTGGTAGTAGTAGTAACGTTGTTGATAGTGGTATTCTTCATGAGGAGGATGCGTTGCCTCTGTCGCCGATTCCTTCTCCAAGCTGTCGGGTGGAGGTTCCCCTGGACTTCGAGGATGCCAGTGGTGCCAGTGGTGCTTGTAGTAATGAATTATATTTGGAGTCACAGACCCAGTTACCTGCTTCCTGTTTTAAGAATCTGATGTTCAGGATGATTGCAAAGATGAATAGGAAGGAGCTGACGGATATCTGCACTTTGATCAAGGATAATTTGAAAAGAGATTTCATATCCTGTTTGCCCTTGGAGGTCTCTTTGAATATATTGAAAAACCTATCTTACGAAGACTTGGTCAGCTGTCTGAGGGTCTCAAAGAATTGGAACAAGCTAATCAACACTACACCGTCCATTTGGAAACAGATGCTGCTCTCGGAGGACTTTGTATCTAGTGATAACTTCGATAAATATTCTTCCAAATTATTGGCAAAGTATCCTGACAGATCTACCGAGGAGGACTGCTATCGGATCGACTTCTTACACAATAGAAGGATCCTGAATAACTGGTACAATTCTGAGTTCACTCCAAAGAGATACACTTTGAAGGGACATACCGCCAGTGTCGTGACCTGTCTGCAATTCGAGGATGAATATATAATCACAGGGGCAGATGACAAGATGATAAGGGTTTACGATTCTGTTGACAAGAGGTTCCTTCTGGAGTTGAGTGGCCACGAAGGTGGAGTTTGGGCATTGAAGTACGATGAAGACGGGATCATCGTTAGTGGTTCTACCGATCGGAGTGTGCGTGTATGGGACATCAAACAAGGCAGGTGTACACACATCTTCAAGGGACACACCTCCACGGTTAGATGTTTAGAAATTGTAGAATACAAAAACGTTAAATACATCATCACGGGATCAAGAGATAATACATTACATGTTTGGAAACTTCCAAAACCAGACGTTGAAAGACGAGTAGACTCTGCAGACGGCAATAAGCTGCCGTTCACCTATAATTCACCAGATGAAAACCCATATTTTGTTGGTATCCTGCGAGGACATATGGCTTCAGTTCGTGCACTTTCAGGGCATGGCAATATTGTCATCAGCGGTTCCTACGACAACTCGCTAATGGTTTGGGATATAGCCCAAATGAAGTGTTTGTATATTCTAACTGGGCACACAGATCGAATTTATTCTACCGTGTACGACCACAAGAGGAAAAGGTGTATCTCTGCAAGTATGGATGCCACCATCAGAGTATGGGATTTGAAAGATATTTGGAGAAACGGTACATGCACACGGGTTATGAACTCGCTGACACCATGCACTAACATCATGGGCTCTGTAATGATACTTCACGGACACACAGCATTAGTCGGTTTATTAAAGCTATCAGATAAGTTTCTTGTAAGTGCAGCTGCCGATGGATCTCTACGTGGCTGGAACGCAGAGAACTACAGCCGGAAATTCTTATACCATCACGTTAACATGAGCGCCATAACTACTTTCGACGTCGACGACAATTTACTGATCAGCGGATCAGAAAGTCAATTCAACATCTACAATCTCAGAACAGGAGCAACAATACATCCACATATCCTCAGAGACGCAGACCAAATATGGTCAGTGAGATTCAAAGAAAATATTCTCGTCGTTGCAGTAGAGAGAGACGGTCAAAGTTTTATCGAAATATTCGATTTTAATATCAACAATCCATCATCAAAACCACCAAAATTACCAGAATTACCAACAACCGCACATAATTAAATTTAAAATTACAAGAAAGGAAGGGGGGGAACCAGAACCACCATGCATATAATCAATTACATAAATTATTAATCTTTAAATAAAACCAAATCAAAATATATTAACATAGTTTTTATATATTTAACGTATTAGAAACGACCAACTTCTTTTCTATCTCATCTACCTATTCCACCAGAACAAGAAACCGTCCAATTCAAGAATAGATACACATTTATACACTAAACAAACCATCTAGAATCCAATGAACCCATCCATAAACCTTCAATCCATCACAAACAACCTCCAAAGCCATCCTAAGAGACATCATACCTGTCCCCCATCCTCTAGTATGTCACATTTTAATGCCAAAGGCCTTTGATATATAAAGGACGCTTGAAATCAAGATAGTCATCGGAAGCATCCCTTAAGAAAGAAGGTTGATATAAGTTATCAAACTGATGAGAACAGTTGAAGGATAGGTCTATAAGAGTTGAGATTGTACTGGTATAAGTGATTCTGGTTGTTTTAGTTTGAGTGTTTTAAGGTTTTAAGGTTTTAAGGTTTTAAGGTTTTTGATTGATTCAGATTGAGTGAATATACATCAGAAAATTGTGATTACGATTGCTTATAAATTTATTTTGAATCATGAATAGTGACGGTTTGAAAGCTCCAATTCCTGTAAGGAAGACTCCACTTCGTGTGTTGAGGGATGGTGTCGGGTTACACAGGCCTCGTTCTTCTATAGGGCTTGCTGGCCTTAATGATAATGTGTCTTCGACTAATATTGCTAAAGTTGAATTTGGTAGGGCACAATCGGCTACACCTACGAAACAGAAACTGTTTAATGGGATGGATGCTGAGGATATTGTTCAAGAGAGGCTGCATTGTTATGGGTTGGATTATCCTGTTGATATGGCTGTGTTTGATAAGAAGAAGTATGATCGCAATTCGAAATGGTTTAGCAGAGACAAGAAACCCCTATTTCCTGTGAAGGACTGTCTTCCCTATGAGACTGAGACACATTTGGATCAGGCTAGTTATATGTGTCATGTCTTGGTGAACTTGTATATAGCTATTGGGTCCATGGACTTACAGGGGCTTATAGCTATTTCTAGCAAAGATTTGGCGAGTTTGAAGCAAGAAGTCGATAATTTGGCTTTGAATACGGATCTCTTTCGATTCAACCATTATGCAGGAGATGCAGTTTCTCCCGTGAACTTCTATATCAACGATGAAGAGGCTCTGGATGAAGAGTTTTTGGAACAAATGGGGTCAGAACAGAACTCGAGAGGGAAAATTACCGCCATTTCTGCTACAATTATAAATTTAAATCACTGGGCAAATGAACTGAAAAATTGTTTAAGTTTCGACTTCCCGCTTACTTTGAGGAAGTCTCTAGCGACTGTTTTCTATTATTTGTCGTTGGTGAGAGGTCAGAAATTGAACAGACACATGTGTGTAGACTTATTTGAATATTTGGTAAGCACAGATGATCACGGAACAAATTTCACAGATCTATTAGTTGATTTGGATTTGACTTTGAATCATAAGATATTGTTCGATTTCTTGTTGGAATTCTTACCTTATCCCGATTCAGACTATGTCAAAATGGATATATCTTCTAGGGAAGATCAACAATTATTCAAGCTGTTCTTGAGATTGGCTCATGTAGCCAAACCATTTTTCAAAAATACAGGAAAAGACATCATGAAACAATCCATGGATAACCTATTATCAAGTTTGGCACCTTCCACTATGTCCGTAGTGTTACCGATGATAACAGCTTGTGTGCCTTATTATTACCAAGATGATAATACTATTAGTGATTACTTCCCTTTTTTTTTCAGCTTGTGGGGTTCTGTGACAGCCACTGTTGCGCTTGATACTCACATGTATGATTTTGTTGGAACCGTATTAGAAGATTCATACTGGAAACATCTCAAGGGAGATGAATGTTCCAACCATATCGATTTAAAAAAATATGGTCTGTTAACAGATGAGCAGCTTGATTTCATGTTCAATAGATTGCAGTCTCATCTGAGGTCAGACGGCCAAATCCATTCCTATTCAAGAACAATTAAACCTTTTATATATGCCATTAATGGATCGGATTCCGATGATTATTTTGCCAAGTTATCTGCCTTGATAAAGTCAATAGAGACATATGTACATCCTTCCAATAATGGGTTTTGGACAAAACCACTGGCAAAATTTGTACATGCGTTTATAAAATCATATCACGAAAGAGTTAAAAAGGAAGAGAGGCTGGAGTTAAAAAATCAAAATGATGTATTAGTATTGAATTCTGCAAACCACTCGAAATTGCTATCTTTGGTTGTAGATATATTGTTTTCAGGGTCTCAAAATAAGAATGAAAACGTAGCAAACTATTATATTTCATGTTTTGCATATCTATTGAACCTATTCCCTGAAAACTCTCATATTATATTTGATAGAGTTTTAAAAGACTTATCTAGTGCTCTTTCTGGCGAATATGTCAATTCAAGGCATAGAATACTGTCGTCCCTTAAACAGTTTACCAGAATTATCCGTTATATGGTTGAAGATAGATTGTATCGAGTTCACATAACCAATATTCTATCGACTTTGGTGACAAAAATAGATACCAATGACTTATCATTGGTAAGCAATATATTTAATGCAATTGTTTCCATTGCTTCCTTTATTCCCCTCGAAAATTTTGTAAGAAATGATGAATATTTTTCGTTTGCATCACATACCCTTCCATTTATAGAACAACATTTTTACAGTATTAAAGCAGATGAAGAGGATTACAAGTTTGAATATGATGAAGAATTCTTAGATCTAGCCTTTAGGTCTTCAACGACTATTTTTGAAGGCATTTTAACAGATTACGTCGAGAAAATATTTTTGCTAGTAAATGAGGATCTAGAGGATGGTTTTGTAACGAAAATTAATAATACTACAATGATTTTGATTGAAGATATGGATGATACCATATTCGAAACATTTTCTCAGCATTTTGAAAAGCAATTTTGGAAAATAGATTCATTTGGGGATTCTTCCCCAAATTATGAATTAGTTACAATACCACTGGCGGCTATTGTAAAAAGGAATAGCTCCTTTAGTAATAATTTGGTGAAACAATTGATGTATAATATAGAATTACAAATCCAAAAAGGTGCTGGCTCTGTTAGAAGTTCCAGTAAAGTTCAAAGAAGGGACTTTAAATTAGTGTTATATCTAACCGCACTCAATGATGTTTTAAGAGAATCTCGTAGTGCTATTTTAGATTTTTCTGACGAATTGATTGAATTTATGAGATTCCTTTACACTAATATAACGAACCCTCCCTTGGACATGATAACATCGATTATCGTTCACAACGTTTTGGCAAGTTTAACAACGACAGAAGTCGTTGAATATCAAATGTTTTCTGAAACATCTGATATACCACAGTCAGAAAGGTGGGGTGGTTTACAGTTTGATAAACGAAAATTTACAGAAGAAAATTTGAATTTCAAGTGGTATGTACCTAGTAATAAAGAAATTGAAACTGTGTTGAAAATTATGACGTCCATTTTAGATTTATGTGAAACAAATATGAAGGAATTTATGAATACATCTAATTATGACACAGCTTCTGTAGATAGGATTCAAAAGTACATTTTAATAATGACACATGTGATATCAGGGTCAAGTCTGTTGTTCGATCCTGATTTTAATAAAAATAAGTCAAAGCCTCCCAGTGAAATGACATATAATGAAAGGCTACTGTTATTGAAAAATCTGAGAGAAAATAGATGTGATGATGAAGAGCTTGATATAGACATTGAGCCAATTCGTGAGGACAGTGGGGATCATGATTATTATGAATCCCATTATTCAGATGATGGTATTGGTGGCGTAGAAATGGCAGAACCTTCTGTAGATCAATTGATACTTGATGATCCTGTAGATATTTCGGAAACCCCTTCAGTCATCAGTACTCCAGTCCCTGGACAACATGTTGATATGAGTTCATCAGCTATGAATTCTAATTTAGTTTTCAGAGATATTGATATTTTCAGTTGTAACTATCTTTTTGGAAGAAGTATCGAAGATAAATTTCAATCTCCAGAGTATTTTAAAGTCCACAAGCTTAGGGCCATAGTAGGAAAATTGTTCCACAAGTTGTTTATCAATTTATCACAGAATTTTGAAAACAATACAATGATTTTCCAGGTCCTGTTACATGGTATGAAAGTTTGGTTTACTGACATCGGACAAGAGACGATCTTTACTGACGATTCGTCTGCATGTTTAGATATGGATTTCATTGAGAATATCCAAAATATTTCTCAAAACTATGAACCATTTACAAGAACATGTTTGGCATTGAAAGCTAATAGTTACCATCATAGCCGTGTTTTGCTACATTCAACTAATAGATGGCCATCTAAATTGGAGAAAATAGTGTTAAGAGACATATTTCAGTTAGCTATATCAGTATATCCTGATGTTTACAGGCCAGCTCAAGGTACACTTATCCATTGTATGAAGCAACTGATAGGTTCGTACGCTTTTGTAATCAAAAATATAGTGGAATCTTTGAATAGTTCATTGAAACTTCGTGATAATATGAAAATTGAAGTTATATTAAAATTGATGATGATAAAGAAAGTGCATCATAAATTGATGTCAGACTACAGAAATATGGAAAAAGTAGTTTTGCTATTGATAGAATGTTCTAAAATAAAGGAACTTGAGATTGCAGTTTATGCTGAAAAAATATTGACGGATTTTGTTACTAAATTAAAAATTCCATCAAGTGTCTGTATATTTGATAATAATATATTATTGTCACTGGCGCCTCCGGATAATTCTATTAATATCCAAGTAGATGCTGTAAAAGCGGCAAAATCAAAGAAAAGGGAATTTATCTTCTTACAATTGTTCAATTTACAAGATAAACTAATTGATATCCTTGATAATGTGGGGGATTTGAATTGGAGGGTTACTGTCTTCCTGATTAGATTTATATCTAGAGTACAAACCAATTTAGAAACAAAATTAGCTAAGAGAGCAATCAATGTCATTTTTAAACAAACGTTGTCTAAACATCCGGAGATAATAAGGGTTAGTATCAGATCTATAATCAGCATTACGAATAAAATTTTTGCTTTATCAGACTATAAATATGATATTTCAAAGGCCTTTGAAAGTTCATTCGATCCTGACTTTATTTCAAACATTGATACAAGAGCAAATGATTTCTCAGAAAGTTTCCGCAAAGAGTTTGACAACTTCGACCAACCTACATATTATATTGATTCAAAGGCTTTTAAAGGTTGGCTATGTTGGGGCCCTTCGATGAAAGTTGTAAATTCTAAAACCATTGAAGTAGACTTAAGGAATTCAGAAATTGAAGTACTGAAAGAGCTTGGAAGCTTATTGACCAAAGATTGGCTACAAAATATAATTACTCATTTTATTCAAGATAATGAGACAAAAAGTGTCTTATCAAGCGGCAATGTCTCATTTTTTGTATTAACATTATTCATTTTGACTAGAAACTTTAGCGAGGTTACATTGAATGACTATTTCGATATATGCTTAAATACATACAATCGATATGATAAAGCTTCTATGATTACATCTTTAGAAATATTCACATCACTTATAACTGGAAGTAAGTATATGGAATCCGAAGATCTGATCTTACGTGATACATTCGTTGAAAAATATCTGGACGAATGTTTGGGGACTGAGTTGAATCATGATACATATGAAATTTGGAACACAGTTTGCTGGTGGTTACCAACAATTGTAGATATAAGACGATGCCCACCATTTTACCAATTCTTCTCGAACTTTGAGTCTATGATGAAGATTTCATCGGATGCACCTGCTGAACAGGCTTCTAAAATATTAATGTTCAGAAGTATTCTAATCAGTATGGAATTCCGATCACCGGATATGCTTTCTGTTTTTAACTTTCTGTCATTCAACCATCCCTATGACCATGTTCGTGAATCAATTGCAAAGTTATTTTCTACAATTATTCAGAATACTAGTAATCCATCTTTGAGTAGCCCAGACTTGTTGATACAGAATGCCAATAGCAAGCCTGATGGTTTGGGTGTACAAATTAAGCGTATGCCAAAAGTTATAGATGAATTTATCAAAAAACAATTCAAGAATATCTTGAAGGAAGTTGATGTTATTGAGAATATGACTCCTCAAGAAATTCTGAAGACACCATTTTTTTACATGTCTTCTACAATGTGTTATTGGATGAAAGAAGTTTCTAGGGGTCCAAACAAGATGTTATTAGTTCCCTATGCCATTGATTATATTCAGCCATTTCTAATCAATTTGATCAAACACAAGGACGTTTGTAAGTTAGCCGGGATTGATCCATCCTTGTTATATGTAGGGTTGGCATATATTCCTATTAGAAAAGAGGATAAAGGAAAGGTAGTCCATGCAATTTCTAATGACAGCTTAATGGAAACTTCGAATCAAAAGCAATTACAATTGAGTTTAGTGCAACATTTTTTCTCCTCTCAATTGCTACAATTGGAAAACGAGGACAAGAACAAAATTTTTGAGTTTGTTGTTCACAATCTGTTCAATGAACAGTTTATTGAGGTCAGATTACGTGCAGCTGATGTTTTATCAGATATTATTCATAATATTGGTGACTCGGAAGAAGTTCAGAAATTGATTGAAAAATTTGACCACAATCTAGGAAAATACAGTATGGAGAAGAGAAAGAAATTGTCGAAAACAAACGTCAAGATTCATGGTAGTATTGTTGGTCTTGGGGCTATTATATCTGCGTTCCCTTATATTTTTCCACTTCCAGACTGGATTCCAATTCAATTGGGCAAGCTAACAGAATGGGCAAGAACAAATGGACCAGCAGGCACAGCTGCAAAGAATATCATAAGTAAGTTTAAGAAAGTAAGAACAGACACTTGGCTTTTCGATAAAGAAAAATTTACCCCTGACCAAATTGAAGATCTCGAAGGTGTCCTTTGGAGAAGTTACTATGCATGAATCATTTAAAAAATTAAGTGCAAAATACGATATATCAAGATACTCACTAAAGTAGAATGGTATCGGTTCTCTACATCAGAAAAGAAGTTATGGTTCATTCAAACTTAATTTCTTCTAACCAATTTTTTTTCATTATTTGACTTTTTCCCGTCAGTGTCCTTCCAACTGATCGACCATGACTACCGAAGTCATAGACAAACACATAAATAACTCGTACATAGAAATGACAAAACAAATATATCAATATTGGAATTATATTGATCTGTTCAATTGCTTTCATTAGTGATGAACTCATTTTACAGAAGCTGCCTCGTTGGTTCTTCTCAGTGGAATGGTATTATATTCATCTCTATAGCACGTGACATCATAGTGTACGTGATGATCTTACCATTATCGAAATGATTGCTATATAAGGGACAAGGCTATAGATGGAATGGTATCATGCACACTTTAGCAACCAAAGTTTGGTATAAAAGGTCAATAAGTCAGTATTTGTTGATAGCAAGAGCTCTTAAGTGAGTGTACCAGAAATGTTATTTGGTGTTAAGTTGACGACTAGTATTTTTCCTCCATGGAAGAGTTCTTATATTAATTATGATTATTTGAAAGAGTTGCTTAAGGAAGGTGAAACGAAAGATAAAGGTTCGAATGCTAGCTGGACAGAGAAGGATGAGTCTAAGTTTGTGGAGGTTTTAGATAAGGAATTGGAGAAAGTGTATTCTTTCCAAGCTGCGAAGTACAATGCTCTGACTGAGAAATTGAATCGATTGGAAGAGCAGACTAAGACTCAAGAGATGATTCAAAATTTAGATTTTGATAGCTTCCAAAGGGTTTTAGAGGATAGTTTAAGTGAAACTGGTGAATTAGACAAATTTGCAAGAATCAATTTTACTGGGTTTGTGAAAATTGTCAAAAAACATGATAAATTACATCCAAAGTATCCCTCAGTTAAGTCTTTATTGGAAGTACGTTTGAAAGAGCTTCCATTCCATTCTGAGGAATCATCTCCTTTGTTATACCAGATTTCATTTTTGTACAATATAGTTAGAAGCAACAGTAATGGTGTTTCTAACTCTTTAATCGGCTCTGCTAAGTTGTCGAGTCTTGCTAATAGTGGTGCAATGACAGATATGAGTTTTAAGAGTTACAAATTTTGGATTCATAGGGATAATTTGATGGAGGTCAAAACAAGGATTTTAAGACATCTTCCTGTTTTGGTATATGCCGCTGCACCAACTGAGAATGACGATTTGATTGATAGGTTTGAATCAGATATACTAGATGATGACGGTGGTGTACCTTCCTCAAGTTCAAGCACTGAAGGAGTAGAAGGTGGTTTACGCTCAAGATCATATGACCCAGTGATCAATACTTTGTACTTTGATAATGAACATTTTGAATTGTACAACAATAAATTAATGAAATCGAGCGGTGCACCAACTTTGAGACTGAGATGGATTGGAAAATTAGTTGACAAGCCTGACTTGTTTTTGGAAAAAAGAACTATCATTGAGGATGAAAATGATGGTAGCATTGATTTTGAAGAAACAAGAATTAAGCTACAACAAAAATATGTTAATGGATTTATTTTCAATGGTGACCCCCAATATAAAGAGGTTACTTTAAATAAGTTGAAAAACAGGGGTGCTATGGAATCAGAAATTGAAACTCTTGAAAACAACATTGATACCATCCAGAAGTTTGTTATGCAAGAACAACTACAACCTGTATTTAGAACTGTTTACACCAGAACAGCTTTCCAAATCCCAGGTGATGACCGTGTTAGAGTTACAATTGATTCTGACATTCTGTATATTAGAGAAGATAGTTTTGATAAAAACAGGCCAATCAGGGATTCCAATAGCTGGCATCGTTCAGACATTGATGCAAACGTATCAAATCCAATGAAGTTTTTAAGAACCGGTGAGTACTCCAAATTCCCTTACTCTGTCATGGAGATTAAAGTTAAAAATTTCTCTGCAACTTCCATGTCTGCATCCATGCAATCAAAGAATTTACCTAACAAGCACAACATATGGATTAGTGATCTAAAGAATTCTCATTTGGTTAAAGAAACTCCTAAATTTTCGAAGTATGTTCAAGGTATAGCTTCGTTGTTTGGTGAAGATGAAAGATTAGATATCTTGCCTTTCTGGCTACCTGATTTAGAAACAGATATTAGAAAAGATCCAACTGAAGCGTTTGAAGAAGAAAAGAAGAGAAAGGAAAAACAGATGAAGATTCTGTCGAAACTTGATGAGATGAGAAAATCATCCTCCAAGATTTCTCCATCCTCAATAAAACAAGAAGAAGAGGAATTAAGAAAGATAAGGGACGCAGACTTGGAAGACCATGAATCATCTGAAGAGGAGGAGGAAGAGCAAAGAAAAGGAAAATTGAAGAAAAGAAAGCAAAAACAGAAACAGAAGGATAGAGCTGAACCTGAACTGACCTTTTTACAGGTCTTGGCAGGTAGAGATTCTAAACTACACAGTATCGATTCAGAAGAGGAAGAAATTGAATTGCCTCCAGGTGTTAAAAAACCAATAGAGCTTCTAAAGAATGCTGGTCCAATAAAAGTAGAAGCTAAAGTTTGGTTAGCAAATGAACGTACTTTTAATAGATGGTTGAAAGTGACTGTATTATTTAGTATCTTAACATTTTCAATTTTCAATTCTGTAAAACAATCCGGCTATCCAAATCTAGCTAATGCCCTAGCCTATATTTACTTTGGTTTAACCATGTTCTCTGGTTTATGGTCCTATTCTGTTTACATCAAGAGATTGAACGTGATTCGTGAGAGAAGTGGAGAACATCTAGATGCTCCATTAGGTCCTATTCTAGTCGCCTTTGTTCTAACGGTGACTTTGGTTGTCAATTTCGTAGTTGCATTCAGAGAAGAAGCTAAAAAACAACTACAACACTCAATTGTGATGAGAGTTGCAGAGAATACCCTTTCTGACCGTTTGAAACCAATTCAAAGCTACATTTTCCAGCTTGTAGGTGCTGAAACTAATTAATTTATCAATTTAGCTTCAGTTTACCTCACTTCATCATTATGCGGTCTCAGCCCTTCTTAGGTCGTTGGTAACCTGAATCCTGCATTAATGACTATGCCAAATGTAAATAATTAATTCCATATGTATACTTGATTACAAACTTTCTGTATAATTTAGTTCATTCAATAACCTTATCAACCTTTAGAGCTCATAGTTCAAGAGAAGAAACGTACGTATTAAAGCTTTTATAAAAACTTAATTCAAGCTTAATTTAAACCCAAGAATATTCATGTTAAAACTGAAGTCATCAAAGGTAGAAGTGGTAAGGGACTAATAAGGATATCAGAGGTGCTTTCTATTGAGTTATTATGGGCTGTTTATGATGTCTTCCAATGTGTATAAGAGATTTAAGTCTTCTGAAGTTGGTTCAGATATTACGGTTGTATCGAGCAGAGATGAGGTAAAACTGAAAGGCATTAAAATAAGTAATGAAGGCTACAAAAGGTCGATAAGCTTAGGGTATGAGCCTGTTGGATTAGAATCAAGATATTCTAGTAGACGTATTCACTCTACGGGCACTTATACTGATAGGAGAACTATGAATGAGATTAAATCTGATGAGAATGATTTTAAGGGGATTATTGAAGGAATTAAAATGATGTTAATCTCTACAAGGAGAGCCATTTGGGATACTATCGGTATGAATGGTGATGCATATACTGAGAATTTAAATGATGTTGATGTTGAAAGTTGGAATACAACAAGAAATTTAACTTCTTCGTCAGCGATGGATATGAATGAAAATACAGACTTAAGAAATATTAAGAATGTAATTGATGATGGACCTGTGGTACCATACGGTAGTTCTTTTATTCGAAGAAATAAACGTTATCGAAGATCTAGGCAAAGTAGTTTGGTTCGTTCTATACTTCAGAGCCAGTATAATGAAACCATTTCTATTGGGAATACATCTCAAGATGAGTATGAAATACCACCAGTACTAATTGAAGAAAGAAAAAAACAATTGGAACTACTAGACAATGATAATTTGAAAGATGAAGGTCTTAGAAATGCCATTTGGGAATTAACAGAAAAAATCAAGAATTTTTGGTCAAATGACAATTCTATTACTGAAACATCTACTATAGAAGAAACTAAGAATAATATCGATGATGATCAAGATGTTGTAATTCTAGGAGAACGCAAGTGTGATGTTACTAGAAGAGAAAATATTCCTCCCTTTGAAGATTTAAAGTTCAAGAGATATATAGCTAACGCGGATAATAATCCTGCATTGATAGATCGCTATGAAGGCTACAAGGACAATAATCATGATTTAAGAAGGAAGCTAAAAGCAATTAGTGAAATAACATTAGTTCCAGAGCTATCAAAACTAGAACTGAAAAAAGTTTTAGAAGTTTTCAGACAAGTGGAGAATCGTATCCTGGCAAAAACTAAGAATATTGAAATTACATTAAGAGACTTTAAAACTCTAGATCAAGGTCGATGGCTTAACGATACTATAATCGAATTTTTTATGAAATTTGTTGAGCAAAACACACCAGGTTCCATTGCATATAATTCATTCTTTTACAGTAATCTCTCTAGAAGAGGTTACGATGGGGTTAGGCGTTGGATGAAGAAAAAGAAGGTCAATATTCTTGATTTGAATAAGGTATTTGTCCCTATTAATCTCAACCAATCTCATTGGGTCCTCTGTATCATCGATATCCCACAAAAATCGATATTGTTTGCTGATTCACTTTCAGTGGGCCCCAGTTCTACCAGCTTCCATGTCATGGAAAACTTGCAAGATTATATTATAAAGGAGAGTAATGGTAAGATAGGATCAAATTTTAAGCTTGTATATTTAACCACACCTCAACAAGATAATGGATTTGATTGTGGGATATATTTGTGTTTAAATGCATTATACTCAAGCAAGAATAAACCTTTAATCTTTTCAAAGAATGAAGCAATGAATTTGAGGCTATATATTGGTCATTTAATATTATCATCATCATGAAAGCATATATTAAATTTTTAGAGTGAGTTATACAATATTGATCTGGCTCTGTATTCCTTTATTCTGCTAGTGCTTAATAGTGCTCTACATTTATTCAGAAACTATTAATGAATTTGGTTTGTAATTGCCGTAAAGTTTCCAGATTGATAGGTTCAGGGGAATTTATAATCTCTTCAAGTAGTCCGACCAAATTATTAATTCTCTTCATTTGATTGAGAGTTTTTTCATTAATAAGCCTTTCTTCTTCTGTTAATGATTTTTTAACAGAATTTAGTCTGTCAGTATTTAAAGAGTTGCTTATCAAAAATGCACTTTTAATAATTTCTGGATTGAAAAATTTTTGGACTGCCTTCAGTCCACTATTTTTAATTATTGAATGGTTAGACGATGCTTTGAAAAGCATCTTAAGGGTATTATTTTCTAATGATTGGGTCCCCATTGTTATGTGGGAAACGCTTGGTTTATTTTGAAATATGTTCACAATATCATGAAAATGTGTGGATATGAAGATATTTGCTGGTGATTGTAGGAGATATTCAGTTATTGCAAGTGAAATAGCTAGGCCGTCACCTATGCTTGAACCTCTTCCTAGTTCATCAATTATCAATAGGGTTGATGGTGTGAGATCCTGTAGAAATTGTGATATTTCTTTCATCTCAAAAGTGAAAGTAGATGACGTCAATTCATCAGTATCGTTATTTATTCGTGCATGAATTTTGGTGTATATGGGGAAATAGGCAGATTCTGCTGGTACTGGGCATCCAATTTGTGCCATTATGCAGAGCAAGACAACTTGTCTTAGATAAACCGACTTTCCGCTCATATTACAACCTGTTACTATTTGAAGATGAGACGAAGGTGATGATGAGATGTCATTTCTAACAAAGTTTTTCACAGTTATATCTAAAATAGGATGTCGAGAATTAGTGACAAAAAGCTTGTTTGAAAATTTTGGGATGCAATAACTGAATTTATGAGATTTATTGGCAAAACAACATAACAGATCCAATATTGAAATTGCTTCTGAAATCATGAACAATATACAGATATTCTTCATGATTTTTGAAAATAATCCTTGGACAACTTGTTCGCTGATTATTAATATCTCTGACATCATTTCCTTCAGTCTTAAGTTTAATTTGATGAGATTTGAAGTCGTGCATTCATAATATTTATTTTTTAAAGTTACATTTGTGAGAATTTTAGGTAAATTATTCATATCACCTAATGTATTTTTTTTCAACTTTATGTAGAAACCCTTATTTGAATCATAACTTTGAATTACATCTAAATCATATTCAATTCCTATATCTTCAATCACAGTAACTATTTCGTTTGTTAAGTTCTTGTACATCTTTCTTGAAAGATCTAATAACCCATTGGCTCCACTTTTCACCGCATAAGATCTTTGGTTCTGTAACTCTAAATTTGAACTAGCCCAACTGCAGTCTTCGTTTATATATTTATTTATATCATTTTTGATCTGGTCTAGCATGTTATTGTTTAATATTTCTTTTATTTCAATTAGTAATCTACTTTCAAATTTTTGTCTGTTTAATATCTTTTGGATTTTTTGACTAGTTGCTATTGAATCTTTTAGTGATATTACGTAGTTGATTTTTTGTTCTGGTTTTATAGCAATTTGATTTATTGATAATAGTTTAGAGAACAACTTGTCTAGATCTTGAAATGATTTCATTTCTTTTCTTATCTCATCAACAGCCCCATCTTCCAAGGAAAGCAGTTCTGTTATTGATTTTAATCTTAGTTCGATATTCTCTCTATCTGTCAAAGGTTGTAAAATGTTATTTCGAAGAGATCTAGATCCCATTTTGGTGGAAGTTGAATCTAAATATTTCAATAAACTCAATCCATTAGGATCGAACTTGTTACTAATTAATTCTAAACTGGAGATAGATTTAGAATCGATGACCATTGTGTTTTCAGAATTTTCATATTTAATCCTAAATTTATGGAATTTATTGCAAATATCATTTGAATCAAGTAAGCTGACTTTTTTTATTGCAGCAGATATAGCCATCAAAGCAAATTTTTTTTCTAAATATTCTTCTTTTACGTCAGTTTCTATAATTGAATATTTGTTTAGAATCAAAATTCCTTCTTTAAGATTGAATAAGTTTATAGGAACCTCATGAACTTTAACACTATCGGATATATTAAACTTTATAATAGTTGCTAACTTTGAAACAACTGGGTTCAGGGAGCTATTTGGAAGAAAGATATCAGTAGGTTGATAAATTTGTAACTTATGAATTGTTCTGATAAAAATTTGGGAATCGAGATACTCTGACATTATTAATTCCCCAGTATTATAATTTATAATACATATTCCAATTCTAGTAGTCATATTCTTACTTGATTCAAATACAGTAAAAATAATCTTTTCAGTTGAATAATATGAGCTGACTTGATTCGTTGTAGGGCAACATTTCGACCTAGCATTACTTCTTCGAGAAGTCGTGACACGCCTAGTAGAAACCTTGCCGTCCTTTCTTGAGCTTGCTACAGTACATCTAGGCTTAGATTTAGGTTTAGATTTCAGGATCCTTCTAGATATTGAGTTAGTTCTGCTTGTTCCTGTTGATGGTGAAGTTGTAGCCGCTGAATTGGATTCCTCAAACAGACGTGCATTTATGAAACTTGATAAATTAGAATCTGAATTGTTACCGGAGTTCATTATTCCAAAACCAAATATTATATCCTTTTTATCTAAGAATTGTTTTCTTTTTTAATGAGCAACTGACACTTGTTAAATATAAATATTTGTTTGTTTCAATGCTATCTATTCAAGAAATTAGTAGTCTTGATAATTTCAAATAAATCTAAATAAATAAGATGGAAAATGTTATGAGTGTTTAACAATTGAAAATTGTGATTTAAATTGATACTTTCTTTCATGAATAAGATTGTATTAATGGTGAATATTCAAAGTGTCACTTTGCAAAAGTTCATTAATCGGTGGAATGAAAAAGGGAAAAAAATATTCCCAAAAAAGTAAACGACCCCGGAGAGGATTGAACTCTCGATCTTGCGATTAACAGTCGCACGCCTTAACCAGCTTGGCCACGGAGTCCTATAACTTGTTGAATTGGAATTTTTGGAATCGGTAGGGGTGTTGGTACGTATATGATGATGTTTTTGTGATCATTTCAACATGTATAAGTAAAACTAGGTAGAAACACCATTCAAGTACTCTCTCCTGAAGAATAAATCTGTTTAAAACTGTCTTTTGGAGGCAAAAATTGTACTTAAGAATCACTCAACTGCAAATTGATACATTTAGTCTTTAAACTGCTATGTGTCATATTCAGTTTTAGTGATGTTGGTGGATGGTCGAATATTAATGTTACACATACGACAGTCTGTCACCTTTTATTACAATCCTTACCAAATTTGGGTTACTATCAATGCTCTTAGGTTACCGAATATCTTTTTTTTGGAGTAGTTGCTATATCGATATGAACTGAACTAAATTTTTTAAATGTAAGGTTCAGATCCATTTTGTCTACGAAATACAATGGTGATTTCCAATCAGTGATGTTAACAAATTGTTTATATTTTATTTATCTATCACTTTATCCGCATATTCGATCTAATTATCTTTTGATGGCCCTACGATTTTGGTTTGTAACAGTTTTGCCATTTAGTAAAATGAATTCTAATATGGGAATATTACAGGATGTTCCCGATTTGTACGTGTGCTGTTGTTTATTCAAAAAACCATAAAGTAGTGGAAGATTTGAATTCATATTTCAACTATTCTAATTGCTCTTATATCGGTTCTTCATTTTCTTTAAATATGTTAAAGCACACTGATTGTCGCTGCTTCCTTCTGGCATTCCCCAGTTCGACGCATAAATCCCAAATTCGAGTGAGAAAAAACCTATATTGTCACTGGAATTGCAGTTTTAGTTTAAATTCTGAGATTTCCGAATGATTTGAGATGTATGAGGGACAAACTGAGGGATTTATATCACACTGACACCTATTTGCTGACCTTCTAATGGCATTTTCGTATATGATTACCCTCTTTCACACTATAATTTTTCAATATATAGATAAAAAACGATGGCCAATATTCTTCTTAAAGTTTCACTAGTTTATAAATCAGATGAACACCAGTTTGAATTCAGCTAACCCCCTAAGGAGATCATACCACAATGAAGCAGAGGGTGAGTGCTTTGGATATTTTGTTACTTGGTAATGAATTGCGCCAGGAAGTCGAAGGCTACAGGTTAACAAATGTTTATAATATTGCAGAATCAAGCAGACAATTTTTATTAAAATTTAATAAAAGTGATTCTAAAATTAATGTTGTGGTAGATTGTGGTTTAAGAATCCATAAGACTGACTTTACAAGACCTATCCCACCGGCTCCATCGGGGTTTGTGGTGAAATTGAGGAAGCATCTTAAGGCAAAAAGGTTGACCGGGTTTAGACAGGTCAAAAATGACAGAATCTTGGTTTTACAGTTTGCTGATGGGTTATACTATTTGGTATTGGAATTCTTTAGTGCAGGTAATGTTATTTTGCTAGATGAAAATAGAAAGATCTTATCTTTGCAGAGAATAGTTCAAGAGTATGGTAATAAAGTTGGCGAAGCTTATGAAATGTTTGATGAATCTTTATTTGCAGAAATTGGAAATACTACTGAAAAGGAATTAGACTATTTGAAAGAATATAACAATGAGATGGTAAGAGAATGGATTGATGAAGCTCTAGCAAAATTCAAATTGGAATCTTCCCATTTATTGCAAGAAGAAAACAAGGGCCAACATAAGAAAGTGAAGGTTATGTCAATTGCGAAATTATTATTGAACAAAGAACCACACTTATCTTCGGATCTAATCTCAAAAAATTTGAAGAAAAATGGAATTAATCCTTCTAGTTCTAGTCTCGAATATTCAGATAAAATCGATGATCTTGTCAATATATTAAACGCAACAACATCTGAATTTAAAGAGTTACTAAATAATGACGAAAAATGTGGTTATATTTTGGCGAAGAAAAATGAGAATTATAATCCTGAAAAGCATTCACCGGATACGGAATTCATATACGAAACGTTCCATCCTTTTGAGCCATTTGTTGAATCAAAGGATTTAGAGAAGACAAAAATAATAGAAATTCCTGGGGATTATAACAAAACCTTAGATCAATTTTTTTCAACTATTGAGTCCTCCAAATATTCCTTGAGAATTCAAAACCAAGAACTTCAAGCAAAAAAGAAATTAGATGATGCAAAACTAGAGAATGAAAGAAGGATCCAAGCATTGGTTGATGTCCAAACATCCAATGAGCAGAAAGGTCATTTGATCATCGCACATTCAAACTTAATTGAAGAAGTCAAGTTTGCTGTGCAGGGTTTGATTGATCAACAGATGGATTGGAATACGATCGAAAATCTGATAGGGAGTGAACAAAAAAAGGGAAATAAGATCGCTCAAAAGGTCAAACTTCCTTTAAAATTAAAAAATAATAAAATAGATGTAATTTTACCTTTGGAAGGTACGGAATCTGAAGAAGAAGAAGAAGATTCGTCGGATTCTGAAGATATCTCAGATTCGAGCGATGAATCTGAAAGTGATCAAACGGATAGTGATTCTGATAGTGATTCTGATAGTGACTCTGATATATCAATCGATGAACATAAACAAAAAAAGGTGAGAAAGCCAATTAAAGAAAGAAAAATTGATCTATCTAAATATGTTGTTGTCACAATTGATCTTGGATTATCCGCATATGCAAATGCATCTCAATATTTTTCTATCAAGAAAACTAGTGTTGAAAAACAAAAGAAAGTTGAAAAGAATGCTGAAAAGGCGATGAAGAACATTGAAGAAAGAGTCAGTCAACAGCTAAAAAAGAAGCTAAAAGAATCTCATGAAGTATTAAAGAAGATTAGAAAACCTTATTTCTTTGAAAAATATTTTTGGTTTATTTCCAGTGAAGGATTTTTGGTTATGATGGGTAAGAGTGAATTGGAGACAGATCAAATATATAGTAAATATATTGAAAATGATGATGTCTTTATGCAGAATGCATTTGGAACTCAAGTTTGGATCAAAAATCCGGACATGACTGAAATTCCTCCAAACACATTAATGCAAGCAGGAATCTTTTGTATGTCAGCGAGTGAGGCATGGTCCAAAAAAATAGCTGCCTCGCCAAGATGGTGTTATGCTAGAAATATCAGCAAATTTGATTCAACAACAAATACATTATTACCAAGAGGTAGATTTGCATTGAAAGATGAAAAGTCTATGATTCATCTTCCTCCAGCTCAGTTAGTAATGGGTTTTGGATTTGCATGGAAAGTTAAAACAGAAAGTACTGAAGATGAGGAAGGAGAACAGGAAGAAGAAGTCGAAATGGAAGAAAATGATGATGAAAACACTCCTAAACCAGCTCTACAAGACAATGGTGTAGAGAAAGTTGCAGACCCTGAGGATAGTCACGTAGAAGAAGAAACTTCAAGGATTATGGAAGAAGCTACCATTGAAATAAACAACTTTAAGTTGGAAGAATTGGAAGAAAGTCCGAAGCCTGAAGATACTATGTCAACTATGTCAGTTCTAGATAATATTAACAGGAAAGTTCGTGGTAAGAAGGGTAAGCTCAAGAAAATTCAGAAAAAATATGCTGATCAAGATGAGACAGAAAGAATGTTGAGATTAGAAGTACTTGGTACATTAAAGGGTATTGAAAAGGAACAACAGAAGAAGCAAGAAGAATTGATAAGAAAGGAACAAAGGGATAATAAGAAGGCACGTCAAGAAAGACAAAAACAATTGGATATAATTAATTTCACCAAAAATGAAAAGGTAAAGGTCAATTATAATAAAATCTTCAGTGAATTAAAATATTCGATAACAGAAGATGATGAAGTAATTGATATTATACCTGTGTTTGCTCCATGGCCTTCTTTGTTGAAGTATAAATACAAGGTAAAAATCCAACCAGGTTCAGGGAAGAAAACCAAAACCATCAATGAGATATTACATCATTTTATGAGTAGAAATGTCGACTCCACATGCCAAGATAAAGAAAAAGATTGGCCACAAGAGCATGAAATAATTAAAACATTGAAGGCACAAGACTTAGTTTTATCAATATCTGCAGACAAATTAAAGATCACACTCCCTGGTCAAAACAGTAACAATGGTAATGACAAGGGTAAAGCTAAGGGGAAGAGCAAAGGTGGTAAAAAGAAGAAATGATAATATACAACAACTGTAACTTCGAAGAATTAAATTTATTTATTTTTTTCATTTAAAAATATCTATATTATATATAAGAGATACTATAATATTTAACAATTATAAAATAATAATAATAGTAGTAGTAGTAATAATGATTACAGTAACATCAGATTTATAAACCTTGTTGCAATCTTTCTTGTAATTTGCTTTTTGCGAAACCCCAAGCACCCATCAAACCCTTGTCTAGATCTAGATGCAATTGTGGTTCATTAGTTGGAGGCTTAGTGACTCTTGAAGCTATAGTTGCAGGGTCGGTCTCCAAAATTATACCATTGTCGATAGTTTCATCTATCGCAAGTAAGACCATATCGAAGTGGTCTTGGATGTTTTTTTTATCAATGCCTGAGTCTAAGATTAAATCTAATGAATCACGGAAAGCTGTGAAACCTTGTTGTAGGATTACTTCATTTTCATCAATTGAACCTACTAAACATAATATGATATCCATGTACTCCTTATATAAGACAATATGATCTTCAAAGATCAAAATTTCTGTATCATGTTTATGAATCTTACCAAACAGACGTTTTTCAAATTCCTTTTGTTTTTTAACATTTTTAATTAATGAAGCATTTTGCACATAAGAATTGGAGTGAGGTGGTTGATAGTATTTAGCATAAACTCTATCACCGGTACCATCGAGTATTAGAAGAGCCTCTACACAATATAGGGACAAGCTTGACATTATTTATTTTTGGTAATATTTTTCTTTTGCTTCTATATCAAAAATCAATGAGATACAATACAGAGACAATAACAGTAGTAGGAAATCCCAGGGATAGTACTTTTTAAAAGAATTGAATAGATCAATAAAATTATAAAAAGATAAAACTTAAAATCAACGATAAATTCGTAAAATCAATTTTAGGATAGAATAACCTGAATTAAATTAATCAATAAGGAATTGTCGACCAGCGTGCCTCCTGCTAATTCAAACCTGTCAATTAGCACTTGCGTCTGCGATAAAGTGGTACACAATAAGAACCTTTTTCACTATTAATTTCAATGATCTTTGCGATTCCCAATTGTTTAAAATTAAAACGTATGTTATACTTTTTAATACAGCTAATTTCTAAATTTTTCAACCAAAATTAACCTTTGAAAAACTAGTCTGTGAGTTGTGTGGATTTAAAGCTAACTGAACACATTACTGGGAACTCTCTTGGTGAACAGAAGCTAAGAGAAAGAGAGAGAGGGAAACCAGACAACAAGGAAAAAAACAGTGCCGTACTTGACGATATTCCAATTTGTCTTTTCTTTTCAAAATAATTTCCTCTTTCGTCAATCAATGTGTATATCACGTGATTGAATAGATTGTATCACATGACTTCCCACAATTACCCGCATTTACACTGTTTTGCTTTAACTTCGTTTAGTACAAAGTGATATCCAGGACCATAGCCGCTCAATTGGAGACAGACAATCATTATAACAGTAACAGCAACAACAATAATACCAATAAGAGATGTACTTGTAATAGAAAACACACATACATACACACATGGATTAGATTTATGAGAATGATATATTAGGTCTCACATTTGGTACCTTTGGGGGAATACATAATTGTCAATGCCAATTTTGCTGTCCAGGTTAAGAGAATAAACGAAACATATCCAAAATAAACAGGGATCTTTCAATACTTCATATGGGATGATATTACTGTTGGTATTTCATTTTAACGTGAAATCAAACCCGTTGCATCTATGCTGTTGTTCAAACCTCAGGTAATAAGTTTGATATTGTTTGTGTTTGTCCCATTCATTTTACTTTAGAAATGCTTTCAAAAAAAACTATTACTATTGTCAAGAAGTAGACTAATTCTGAAGTCTATTTATATATGTTTTAAAAAATTAATGGCGGCTAAAGAAGAGAATCAGATCGGCGCCTATTTTTCCCGTCCAAAGATTAAAACAAAAAGAAAAAAAGAAAAAGGGGAGGGTTTTCAAGGTTGTGTTTTTGTGTAAATGGCCTATAATTTCCTTACTGGGTAATACACAAAGGTATGTTTCCTTATTTGGTAAATTCATATACATGTTTCCTAATTTGGATTATATGGGGAGGGTAACAGATAGGCAATTCTCGTTTTGGACGGAAAATTCGATGTTGCCGGGTAATTACGCTTACTGTAATTTTTCCATTATGGCCTTTTGATTAAAGTTTCATTATCAAATTCCCATCTCAAGCAATAAGCAATGATATTAACAGATGAATAGATGACTTTTTACCTTTATCATCTATATTAATTAAGAATTTTAGAAAATGATTGGTAACGGGGAATATTCTCAGGATAGAATCGAAAAGAATTCATTTAAAAGAGATAAGTGTATCTGTCCATAGTCCTAGTTTGTTTGTTTTTGGTTCAAACAAACCTGTGAAACTTTAATAAGAACTATACTATTTTCTACAAAGTATACTATTATTATCAATTTTGATCTGAATTAGAAAAAGATGACTTCGAATGCAGAATTCTTCTTTGGCTTAGTCCGGATATCAATGCTACAACTATTGAAGGCACACGGGTTCGATAAATGTAAACCAAGTACTGTCAATACTGTCACAGATCTATATATTCGGTTTCTAGAACTTTTTATGAATGAAATTACGAAAATGGCCGATTCAAGACAAGATGAAGACGATACAGTGGCATTGCAGGATATTACATTAGCAATGCAAAATTTAGGTATAATTAAACCAGTAGATATGCTGGATGTGTATGATGAAAACCCAGAATTGCCAAGCGATTTAGGCTTACAAAAATTTAAAGAATGGTGTCTATACAACTTTCATAGAAAAGACGAAGTGCAAGTTTCATTACCAACTACAGACCTATTGTATACAGAAAATAAATCTACGAAACCATTGTCATTAATACCTGAATATATTAATCAAATACAAAATAAAAACGGAGAAGGGAAATCTAATGAAGAAGACCAATTACTAGAAGAACTAGTCAATAATGGTGATTTCGACAATTGGATAAAATTTGTGGCTATAAAACAAAGAGTCAATATGTATAAAAAAAATTCAAAAAATTTACCACAATCTTTGGAATCTCTGCCGCATATTCCCGGTCTAAAATATACATTTCTAGAGAGAAATAATGCATCTTTAAATTTCCCAAATAACGATCTAATACCGAGTGTCCCCTTGGATGAAGAAAGCATGGAAAACGACGATAATACTCCTGAGTATATTAAAAAAGGCTCAAAATTGTTAAATAAACTACCCATTATGATGCACGAAACAAGACTAGATAATATAGTGCTGTCTTTTGAAAATGAAATATATGATGATGAAAATATAGAACCTCAAAATGATGATAATGAAATTAAACCAATGGACATCAGTAATGAAGACGCAATTGAAGACGACATTGAAGATAATAGAATAAATTTCATGGAAGTTCCTGAAAGTACAGTTGGTAGTTTCTCATTGGACGCTAATATGAATACTCAATTTGCAGAAATGGAAGATATGGATAATACTTTCCAAAGGAGAGATTCATTGGATTTCCATGATCGTCCCCATTTCTAAGGTGTTTATATTCTAAAAATAATGTTATATTATACAGGGTTTTATAATTCATATATAAGCATATACATAAACCATTGGGTAATTAACGGAATGTCAAGATGATCAAATAAATTTAATGCAATATCTATAATTTTCTTCTGGATTTAAATTTTTGGTTTCTCTTAAAACCACCTTTTCCAATTCTATTCTTAGTTTCTACCCTTCTAGAAGGAGCGTTTCCACCTTCATCATCACTGTCCATGTCATCAGTTTTGGAACCTTTCTTGAATTTCAACTTATTCTTTTGACCTCTAATTGGACCGTGTCTAACAGCATCTAGATAGGCGTTAATACCACTTGTTACTGATTTTAGTGGATCATCGTTATCTATGTCTTGTTTACCCTTATCTTTAACAACTAATTTACCATCAGCATCAAAGTTGAATGTATCATCAGATAACATTCTTCTACGTTGATCTTTATTGGATTTTCTTACCTTTGTAGAAGATATATGAGCTAAGGCTTGGGAATCCAATAAATCCAGTGGGTTGTCACCAGATTCGATGATAAATTGTTTAGAGTTCTTCTTCTTGCCTCTACCAGATTTTTCCTCTTCATCATCACCTTCATTGTCAGAGGAATCATAAACAGCTTCATCGAATGCAGTCATAAATCTTGAACCCTTGT
The DNA here is from genome assembly GCF_000150035.1 of Vanderwaltozyma polyspora DSM 70294. Taxonomy (NCBI): domain Eukaryota; kingdom Fungi; phylum Ascomycota; class Saccharomycetes; order Saccharomycetales; family Saccharomycetaceae; genus Vanderwaltozyma; species Vanderwaltozyma polyspora. Next base: position 111,443 of record NW_001834669.1, read on the forward strand.
TAGATTCTGCTGGTACATTACCTTCTTGTTCTTCTTCTTCAGACTTTCTCTTGTTTCTGTTACGTGTCTTTCTAATATTAGTCAATAATTTTCTGTCATCTTCTGGGAAATGTTCTTCAATAAATTCATATCCAAACTTTCTAATCAATCTTTCAATTATATTCTTGACCTTTGATTTGAAATGACCCGAATGTTCATTTGACCAACGTAGTAACTTTGGCAATAATTCTGGAATCTTAGGCTTCATGGCTTCAATAGGCAAGCCTAAAACACAAACCTTAGTAAAACCAATAGCACTTTTGACAATTTCTTTTGAGTTAGAAGTCAAATATAATTCAATGGTGTCGTATATTTCCATTAACATATTCATATCCAACTCATTTCTGAATTCAAAGGCTATGCATGCATAAGCAGTAATAGTAGCACTGACCATATGTTGAGATTCACCAATCAAACCTGCTGATATGATCTTGAAGAATTCAGTTAATGAAGATTGTTGATCTGGAGATGCTGGATCGTAGCCAGGGATTTGTGATAATGAGATTATACCGTTTGGATCTTCCATCTTCTTACCCATAGTAATCAAGGTTTCGAAAGCCAATTCCCTTGTCTTTTCGTTGACATCTTTGGTACAAAGAATGATTTCAGCAACAATTTGAACAATGAAGTTTAATTGGTTTGGTGGTAGTAATTGAACTAATGTCTTGATAGCGGCCAATCTTGAGGCCTTAGAAGAAGTCTGAACAGTTTCAGCATTGGTTAGGATTACAGTGACAATGTCGGAAACATATGGTGCTAACACATCTTGACCAGATTCCAATTCAGATAGTCTAATGATAATTCTGTAAGCTCTCTTTTGGGTTAAAGCAGCCTTTGAGGTAACAGTAATACCAAAAATAGCAAATAGAGCAGAATATGAACTAGCTGGAACATATTTGGTCATACAAACAACTAGATCTAATAATGTTGCGCTTAATTGAGGTTTACCTTTAACTGCATTATTACCTTCTTTATCCATTGCATCTTTTAACAAACCACAGACATTATTAAAAGTTTTAACGATATCATCCTCAGAAGTGATCTTTAAGTATGACTCAATAGTGTCAAGGATAAATCCCCTGGTATTTGGTGATGTTTGGGTATAAATATTGAATAAAACTGCTAGTATGTTGGAGGCTTTAGTTGACAAATAATCGATGTATTCTCTGGATTTTTCAACTGGTAAACGTTGTTGTAAAATGACATCTTCTGCCAAAGCACCATTGACATAAGCAGTGTTACTTTCAACCAACATTTTTAAAGAATTACAAATGGTAGTTCTTAATTCCACCTTAGAATATAGTAAAGATGATAATTCGGCTGCAAATTCATCAGTAAAAGTTTCAACTAAATCAGTAGGTAATTCACAGAAATGTGGTAAAGTGGACCAAATTTGATCAACTACTGTTTGGAAAATCTTTAATTGAACGGATTCCTTTGGAACTTTTGAATACTTGCTTTCAAAACTTGTAATAAGAGGGGATAGTTCATTTACAAATGTAGCTAGTTGAGCATGTCTGGTGTGGTCTCTCAATATTGGCAATAACCAAGCTCTACCTGGTGCATTTCCAGAAGGATTTTCTAAGTTCAATGGCAAGTGTGACAAAACAATTTCAGGGCCCATACCACTAATGGCAGATCCGATCACTAATTCTGCTTCATTTCTAAAGTCTAAAAAGTTTTCTTCATTAACTCTCCATTGGTCGACAATTAATAATGGTTTGATCAAATATGGGTTAGCTCTGTAACGGAATTTATTGAAAGCTGCAGAAAGGATGCTTAAAATTTCTTTTGCGCAATGTGTATATCTAATAGATAATAATTCGACAAAATGTTCGGATAATTCCGCCAAAAGGTTGGATACAGTGTCATAAGTAACATCATCTACCAAAGGTTTTTCCAACAAAAGTTTATCATTTACAGCATTTGTTAAAATGGCAATCAAACATTGAGAAGCGCTGTAATAAATCTCTGGAACTTCGCTAGATAGGTAATTTGCCATTAGTTTGAAAATCTGTGGGATTGTAACAATTGCCTTCAAAGGTTGACTAATAGCATAAGAAGAGATACCTTTCACGATGACAGCAATCCATGGACCTGTCAAATGTGTGTCTTTATTTGATGGAGTCAATTCCAAAATAATATTTAAAACATTCAAGAACTTATTCTCAGCTAAACCTAACTGGGAAGATTCTGCAATAGAGTTAAATAAATTTTCGAAACACTCAAAGGATGATGAAACTATATATTGTTCGGATGATTTGGTGACTTCTAGCAAACAATCACAAAGTTGGTCAATATGAGCAGTTGGCCATTGGTTTGTAGAAACAATTCTACTGATCAACTTTAATATATGAATCAATTTGGAGTTCAACTCACCACCTTGTGTTTTTAACTTTTTATTTGACATTGTAGAAATTTCATTTAAAATTGAAGTTAATTCCTTTAAGCAGAAAGCTGCAATTAAAGCGGAACCCAAATGCTCAGCAGATGGAGCGGCAGGAGGGTTTAGCAGAATCTTTACGATTGCATCGACAGCTCTCTTTCTGACCTTTGGTCTTGGATCTATACTCAATTCTAATAAACCTTGCAAACCTCTTCTTGGGGTGACGTTCAAGTTATGTGTGTTATTCCATGCTTGAGCATCTTGTGCAACCAACAATGATTCTAAACAACCAATAGCAGATCTGTTTAAAGGAGCTTCAACACAAGTTAAACAAGGAGCGATTTTTGTTAGAATTTCTGGGAATTTTGATCTCAGTAATTTTTTTGGTGAATATTGAAAGATCAGGTCTAATAAATAAGTAGCGGAGGTAGATATAGTAACGTCTTTAATAGTACCTTTCTGAGAATCTATAGCTTGGTCTAATAATGATAAAAAGGAAAGCATATAATTTATAATATTTTTAGATGTTTCGTTAGCTAATTGTTGGGCATCCATATTCTCCTCGACGGCAGATAGAATGATAGCAACATGTTTTTGATTATCTAATTTTGAATTTATTTGTAATCTAATCTTAGCCAATCTATCTTCTAGCTCTAAAAAATGAGCTACTTGATCAGCTTCCATTGTTTATTCAAATTAATAAAAAGCTAATAATAAGGAGAAAGACACCGAGTAAAGCAATAAAGTGATATATTAGTAAGTCTCTAATAAACCAAAAATTAAAATTAAATTAATACTGTAGTGGATAGATAGATGAATCTTTACTTTCACTTTTCTTTCTTTCTTTCTTTCTGTCTTGTACAACTTGATCTTGCTCGATACAGATTCTCGAAACCCAAAAGAAAACAGAAACCGAACAAATAAATGTCCAAAATAACTATTAGAACTTAATTCAAGAACCAAAAAGTTTAAATACCCACCAAATACTTAAACTTTTCATTAATACTGATTATTAGATGCGATGAGATGAGATGAGATGAGATGAAAAATTTTGATGAAAAATTCGCTGAACATAATGAAAAATTAAAGGTATCACGTGATTTTGGTGATAATAATTATGTAATACAGCCTTTCTTCTTATGAAGTCACACACACTCTCTTTATCTAGCTAAGGGGATGGATGATGGTTCTATGGTTGGAAAATTGATTGAAGTAAGACACTGTTAATAACCAGTTATATTATACTCTTGATTTCTATATTACAATTGCATTGTATTTTGCTGAACATTACGATTTGAGCTGTCAATAATGGGTTAGGTATCTTCTATGGGCTTAACTTAATAGCTGAAAGTATAATATTCTTGTTTGTATGTGTTCGTATATCATGATCGATGAAACAGTGTAATTTCCAATTTGAAATCTTTCAGTAAGAGAAGCTCTTAAAAGAAATTTTAATATATAGCAGAAGGTTAAAAAGTTGATGCGATGAAGGCATTGGGATATTGTTGAAGGCCATTTGGAAGGACTTTGAGATATTATCAGGATGACTTGTGGGTTGGTAAGGATTCGTTTGGCTCGTTTTGGCAGAAAAAACACACCATTGTATAATGTAGTGGTTTCAAATGCTCATAAAGCTAGAGATAGCAAACCAATTGAAGTTCTAGGTACATATAATCCTGTTCCTAGGAAAGTTACTGACTTGGGGCCAAAACCAATGTTGGTTAAGGATGTAGAATTGGATTTTGACAGATCCAAGTATTGGATAGGTGTTGGAGCTCAACCAAGTGATACTGTAATTAGATTATTTAAAAAATGTGGTATACTAGATGAACATTGGGGCCAAAAATATGTTGAAAGAAAAGTAGTACTTCCAAGAAAAGAGGTTCAAGAATAGTTGATCATATAGTTGGGAAAGATTTCTCTCTTGCCTTTTATTTGGTATGTTTGAGAGGAGCATCGTGATAAATCATATTATTCTTCATTTTTTACTTAACACATGCACATAATTACATCAAGCACTTAATGGAAGGACGGTTAAAACAATCAATTACATGCGTCCTTCCAGAATGAATCTGATTTTCGATTGTGGTATCAGGATTCTGAAAAGAAATATTCAATACATGACCCTTTCTCTAGAATGGGGTACTCACCAAAATTACAAAATGTTTAATAAATAAATTTAGTATAAAAAAGTACAACTTGTAAATAGAACAAGATTAATACATATATTATTATTAGAAATTATAAGCGTCTATATGGATATATAAGTTTTAAATTAAACCTTATATATTACCTAAAGGTTACACACATGTACAAATTATCTTTAAATGCACGTTAGTTTATCACAGCATAAAACACAATATTTAGATTCTATAATTATCAGTTGTAGTGGGGATACTGAAAATAGAATCTAATATTAATTTTAATATTAATTTGATTTTAATATTAATATAATTTAATTTAATTAAATTTTGATTTTGATTTAATTTAATATGGTTGGGTATTAGTATGCTTCTATCACCTTGGCGGTGGTGGCCCATTAGAAGAAGCAGATCTGGAGAGTGACGGTTTTTGGAATAGTAATAAAGAAGAATTACTTCTTGTTCTATTTAGTTGTATGGCCGTTGAAGGTCTGGTAGGTACGGGAGAATAACCACCAGATAATAATTCTTGGGTATAAGGGGAAGGCTTTCCAAAATCTTGCATGAAAGCAGGTTGCAGTCCTGAAGTACTCAATGATAAGTTGTTTTGGCTTGGTATACCACTGGCGGAGGAAGAGGAATAGGCATTTAAAAAATTTGAATTATTATTGCTGCTAATGTTGTTGTTATTATTATTATTGAATTGGAATTGCAATAAATCTTGTGCAAATGGTAGTGGGGATAAAGAAGCATTTGAACTTGTTCTTGAGATGTTACAATCGTTTTTAATTTCTTTTGATAGTCTATATCTTATTAGAGTTAGCAACCAATTGTTTTTCTCTACACCGATATCGATATTGCGAATCTGGGATTCAGTAATTGATAGTTTAGCGACTTTGTTTAAAACACCAGAAGGTGGATTTGAATAATCAAAAGGGGTGGTTGAAGGTTCAGAGACATAATTTTGATAAACGTCCAATAATAGATTAACAAATGGTTGAGATAGATTATTTGACATGGTTGAAATATATTGTTGCTGTTTAACCGAAGGTTGGATATCTGTTATGGAACTTGCTAAAGATATGTTACTACCTTGGTTTGAATTTTTCATGTAGACGCTGTTATTACCAAATTGTTGCTGTTGGTTGATTAGAGACTGTAGACTTAAATTGTTGACAGGGGTTCTAAATCCTGAATTACCATTATTCTGATTTAATTGGTTGATATAAGATGCGTTTGGTGGGAATAAGATGTTATCCTCATTTTGATCTTCTTCTTCGATTATGTCCATATCGATGTCCAATCCTATATCATTATTGCTGTTATTCTTAAAAGTTATAGTTCCAGTACCAGTTCCAGTACCAGTTCCAGGAGCAGATGCGGGTGCAGGTGATACAGATGAGTGGGCATCGTTATTAAATAAAGTATTTATACTTAAATTTGCATTTGACTTGGACGGTGTTGGATGTTCCATCAAGTTTTTACTATTGTTAAAATGGTTATTAGTGTTTCTATTTCTATTTCCATTAATAGAAGATATTTGTATTTTATCGAAAAGCATTAGGGGAAGGAAATACCTCTATATCTGTGTATGCGTGCAGTCAGTGAATATATATTTATATATATATTGGTATCTATATTTTTTTTTGTATCTGGGGACTAGCAGAAGAAAAGATGATTCTTTGTGAGTTCTATATAACTTAAACTTAAACTTAAACGTTCTATTTACGTTTTCCTAATGGAATGGAATGGAACGAATGCATAGAAGACAATAGCATAAACAGAGGGTATATTCCCTTTTGAAAAGATGTAAATAGATATTATATTTATAAAAGTATAAATTTCAGTTTCTGGAATCTCTGAATCTGGGATAACAAGGAACCTAGTGATGGATGGGGGAATTAAGTGTATAATTACCTCATTGATGGATAGACAAGATAGAAAAGATAGCTACTAGTGATGGTGATGATGAAGATGGTGATGGTGATGGTGATGGTGATAACAAGCAGTTCCTTCGGTATTTTCCTTGTTGAAAATTGTATCTCGAACTGCTAAAAAAAGCAATTTCGTAAAAGAAAAAGAAAAACCGTTTCGTGTTTGCCAAGTGGTAGCGGTAGCGGGAACGAAAGCTGGGCAAAGAGAGGAAAAAAGGTATGCCTTCCCTGATCGAGACGAGACACATGAGGAAATAAGCTTCTATCTGTTTTAGGAAATTTAATTCAGAGCGCCAGCGAGCAAGAAGGGGGAGGGAAGGGAAGGGGCAGATGAAAAGGGGATATACACGGTATTACCAAATGAGGAATATGAACTGAGATGTGTTGGCTGCGGTTGTTACGTGAAGTGTGATATGGGTCATGAGAGGGAAGGGAAGAGAAACAGCATCGACAAGAACAACAACGTCTCGATTACCCGATCGGTGGAGTGTCTGCATTAGGAAATATAATTCAATAAGTCAGAGTGAAGAGGTGAGACACGGTCACCTGACCAGAGCAGACAGATCTCTGCAACAAGACATGGCAATGGACCAGCGGGAAATCGGGAAAGAAATAAAAATAAGAATAAAAAATGGGGGGATGGGGGTCTCAGTCCAGTAGATAGGTATGGGGTGCACTGTCGTCTTGGGTATGGGAGGACAGGGAACCTAAAAAGAAAAACCCAACAACAACAACAACAACAACTATGAACCATATCTCCAAGGGTGAGCACCCTAGAATTAATGTATATCAGATTAAACTCTGTCTACTATTATCTGATACTGCTCGTATACAACAGGATAAAAATTAAATAACTCTAATTTCAATTATAATGCTTAATTTTTATTCTGTTGCTGTTGCTGTTGCTGTTGCTGTTGCTGTTGCTTATTTCTTGATATACGCATATACAACTACACTTGCTCAGAAACTGTAAATTGATAACAACAGTACAATGACTTGACATTTCCATCCAGCATTGCCGTTTCTTTCATCTTTTTTTTCAATTTGTTGGGTTCCGGTTCTCCCCACCAACTCAGCTTGATTGATTACATTCTTCCCAGTGACACACTTCAATTGTTGGAAATTCCTATTATTTTGTATCTATCTATAACTTTATATCTTTTCTACCATAATCTTCGATTTATCCTCTCCACTTTACTATCCCTGTCCTAATGAGCATACTTACTCTTTCTGGTAACTGGCGTGATTTGACCTCACTTGACTTGGCTTGATACAATTTCATATAATGTGATTACTGTGACTGCCTCCAGGCAAGACCTCAATCTCGCAACATGTACTTTAAAAATGTAGTTAATTACCTGTACATATCCATTGCCTGTTGGTGTTTTGTATTGCTATTACCTCTTGTTGGGTTCCCCCTCACTATGTCTCTGTTCGTTTGGATGCCAGACTGACACCTATTTCGAAATTTTTGTCTGTGCGTCACATGATCAAAAAAGGGCCCAAACAAAAATATCAGATTTATATCCAGAGTCACGTGCTGCCATGATTTATCTCGGAATCGATTTTAAGGATGGCCCCAATCTCTCTCTCTCTCTCTCTCTCTTCACGCAATCTCATTCCAATATAGTTTAAATTAATATTAAAGCACGTAAAAACTACAGCTGCCTTACATTGCATTGGCACTTCAAAATATCATTACTGTGTCTTGTCTAAACTAGTAAGACCAATTCAACCACCTCCCTCCCTCTCTCGTGGTTCTTACCATTCTCCTACATGATATAATTATTATTTATTACTAAACTCTCGACTACTAATCAAGGAACTTTAAATTCACTTCAAATCGTGAAATTCTACATTCAAACTTCATTCGATGGAAAAATACGATAGACAATTAAGATTATGGGGGGACAATGGTCAATCATATATTGAATCAGCAAATATTTGTATAATTGGCCCACATAACCCTTTGCTACAAGAAACTTTAAAAAATTTAATATTACCTGGATTTAAAAAATTCAATTGGTTGAATACATCGGATTCATCAAATATACAAAGTAACAACAACAACGATTTGTTTTTTAACGATATTAACGATATCTTAAAACTAAATGAGGATAAGGTTGAATTATCCATAGAGCTTTGGAACAATTCCATTGACAAATCATTTTGGAAAAATTTTCAAATCTTAATCATCCTTTCTATCAATGATAAATCAATTATAAGTTATTTTGATAATTTATTATCGTTACCAAAAAATGATAACGATTCATTATACTTACCACCAATTATATTAGCACATAGCATCGGCCTGTTTGGTTACGTTCATTTGAAATTTTTCAACCCGCATTTTATTCTTGAAACTCATCCAGATTATCCAAGGTATGATTTAATATTGGATAAACCTTGGCCGCAATTGAAACAGTTTATGGATAAGTTGGATTTAACAAATTTAAATGATTCATTAATTTCACAACTGCCATACGTAGTCTTTTTATATAAGGCAATTGAAGCAATTCCAAATAATGAAATAAAATCTACAACCAGCATTAAAAATTGGTTAGGAAATATCGATCTGCCAATAAATAATGGTAATTTAAATTTTATCCAAGCAAAACGTTACTCATACTTGGCCTTTTATGACACAGAATCAGAAGCAAGAATTTTAAAAATATTAAAAGATGCTGTAAAATTTGAATCAGAATCAAATCTGTGGCGCGATAACTTTAACAATAATGTCATTAAACTAGTAAAATGCTTCAAGATCTACTTAGATGAGTTTAAGTTTATTCCAATAAACGGCGAGATTCCAGACATGGAGTCAAAATCAGAATATTTTATAGAGTTAGAAAAGGTATACAGGGCAAAATCAGAAAGTGACAAAGAGAAATTTAAAGGTATTACTAGACAAAACTGTCCCGAAATTCCTGATGACTTTATTAATCTATTTTGGAAAAATATAAGAAATATTGCCTTCGTGAAGCCATCAAAAAAACCCATTCATTACATATGGGATACTTCAGATCTCTTATTTCGAGACCTGTTGGAATTACAATTTGGGACTGAAAATAATGTCCAAATGGATGAAAAATTCCAACTGTCACTAGTGGTAAATTCTTATTCAACCTCTTCGATTATTGCAGGGATTGCTGCACAGGAGGTACTGAAAGTTATCACACATCAGTATGTTCCAGTCGATGACGCTCTCGTTTATAATGGATTAGATGATGAAATCAATACTTTTTCAATATGACGACAATTGATTAGTGTCTGTATAATGCTGAATTATGTAATAATATGTAATATTTTCTATAAATCATCGAAACTACCTTGCATTCCATTATTGGAATTTTTAGATTTCTTATTCTGAAGAATAACCTGTTTCCAATCACGATTTTGCTCATCATCGCCAGAACTATTTTCATCTGCTTCTTTTGAAAGTTCTTCTTCGATTCTCTTTCTTTTCAAAGCCATTTTTGTCCTTCTTTCAACTTTTTCTTCCTTTGACTGGGTATTATTGGACCAAGACATATTTTTCTTTTTTAATTCACTCTTTAGCTTCTTTTTGTCATGAATTGATTTTAAATTTTTTAAATCAGCCAGTCTACGATCTTCTTTCTTTTTGTCAAGGTACCCAAATTTATCCATATTAATTGGCGGATCGATTAACCAACCTTCACCGAACGTTCTAGCATTCTCCTTATCCTCTTTAAAATATTTTGTAATTTCAGGCATTTTTGGTAATCTAATTAAACCATAAAATTTTGCTAAACCTACATAATCAAAAGATTGCAATCTAAAAATTGAAGAAGCAGCATGTTTTGAATATGTTTTTATGTAAGCCACGTATGACTTTACTGCTTGGTCAAGTCTTGCCCTATCTTCCAATAGCCAATCTTTGAATATTTCATAAAAATTGTCCGGTAAGTTGACAATATCTAACGATATTTCTTCTAAATTTATGTTTTTGACTTCCATGAAAGGGATATAGTCTTCTTCTCTTCCAGGTGTCAAGAATGTTATAGCTTTACCCAATTTATTAGCCCTACCTGTTCTACCACATCTATGTAAGAACACTTCTGGATCTGTGGGTGGATCCAACTGCAAAACTAAATCTACATCAGGAATATCAATACCTCTTGCTGCAACATCGGTTGTTAACAGAACAGCATTACTTATTGTTTCAGTAAATGTCTCCAGTGTCTTAATTCTGGCACTCGTTTGAAGTTTACCGTGCAAAGAATAGATTTGGATTTCTTCCTTTATTATACCCTTTTTCAATAGATATTGCATAAAAGAGTAGAAATATGTCACAGAATGGCAAGTCGGGAAATATGCAATACATTTTTTAAATTTATAATTATTAATTATGCTGATTACCTGTTCTAATTTCTTATCAGTTTCAACAACAGCACAATCAATCTTAAGCGAGGATGGTGCTTGAGATTTAGAATTGACAGTAACTTTTACTGGATTACGTAAACCTGTTTTAAAGATATTGTCACCAGCACTAGTAATTGTAGCAGAAAATAAACCAGTTCTTCTTTGTTTTGGTAAAATATTCATTATATTTTCCATGTCTTTTAAGAAACTAACATCTAATAATCTATCGGCTTCATCCAATATTACCATACTACACATTGAAGTTTTCACACTTGGAATCTTTAAAAAATCAAGTATTCTACCAGGGGTACCTATCAATATCTGGGGTTTATTCTCCATAAAATCACTAACATCATCTCTAACAGTTTTGACATTAGTACCGACTAACAATTGAGATCTTATTGGATATAAATTCTCAGGATAATGCTCTAAAAATGATTCAAAAACAGAATGTATTTGTTTAGCTAATTCTTTTGTAGGAGAAACAATTAGTGAATGGAAATGACCCTTTTTCATCTTAGTAGTATTAGCCTCTTCTTGTACAATTTTCTCGAAAATTGGAATTACGAATGAGACAGTTTTACCTGAACCTGTAACAGAATCAACGACAACGTCTTTATTCCTGGCAAAAAGTGGAATAGTAGCAGCTTGTACAGGAGTCATATTTTCAAACCCCATTACATCAACTGCACTTCTAATCCATGGTTGAATTGGATATTCTAAATCATCCCATAACAAAGATTTTGACATTGTTTCTTTTCTTCACAACTTTATATCTGTTACCTCTATTATGTTTCTATTGGAGCAACCTGAATATACTAACCTTAATAGATTAAATACTATATTTTGATATAATTTCAGAAAAGGGTGGTATAGCAGTATCTATCTATGAATACAAAACTATCTTTTCCTTAAAGTTGTCAGTATATTAATTTCAACTAAATTTGAGATGAGATAAGATGAGATGAGATGAGTTGAGATGAAAAATTTTGATGCCGATTTCTTTGTTAAACAAAGCTCATCGCTAAAAAAATATAATAATAATGATGATGATAATAATGATAATAAGGTTAGCTTATTACATTTTAAATAGATTATGTTGTGTTATCGATATATGTATTGGAGGTATTTGATTGGAAATTCCGTGAGTTAAATAGATTCTGTTGTTGTGCATTTAGTTTATATGACATTCTTATTCAATTTTTTCAAGAAAGGTGGTGCAAAAGCTGCTGTAAATAATTCTACGGTGACATCACCAATTGAAAATTCTAAATATGCTAACTGGACCAAAGAACAATTGATTAGGAAATTAATTGAAAGAGATAGTTTAGAAGGAAATACAAATAAAGAGAAACAGAAACAATCTTATGTAGGTAAGAAGAGGAAGTCTGCAAATTCCGATATTGGTGTAGAGTCCAAAAAGCCTAAAGCTGCCAAAAAGTTTGATTTCTCTAAATACGATACAAGGTTTATTGCTTTAAAATTTGCATATCTAGGTTGGAATTACAATGGACTAGCTATACAAAAGGAACCAACACCATTGCCTACAGTTGAAGGTGTGATTCTGGAGGCGATGAACAAATGTAGATTAGTTCCCTCAATGAATCCGCAGGATTATAAATTTAGCAGATGTGGAAGAACTGACAAAGGTGTAAGTGCTATGAGTCAAGTTATTTCTTTGAAAGTTAGGTCGAACTTAACACCAGAAGAGCAGGCAAACTCGGATAATGATTCGAAAGAAATACAGTATGTTGATATTTTGAATCAATTATTACCAGATGATATTAGAGTATCAGCAGTTTGTCTAAGACCTCCAAAGGATTTTGATGCTAGATTTAGCTGCAAACATCGTCATTACAAATATTTATTTAACAAGGAAGGATTAGATTTAGAAAAAATGGAACAAGCTGCAAAATATTATGAAGGGGAAAATGATTTTAGAAATTTCTGTAAATTAGATGGTTCAAAGCAAATAACAAACTATAAGAGAACTATTATAAGTGCTAGTATTATGCATGTATCGGGGGATTTTTACTGTTTTGATTTAATTGGTTCTGCATTTTTATGGCATCAAGTTCGTTGTATGATGGCTAACCTATTTTTGGTTGGACAAGGTTTAGAAGATCACACATTGATCAAAGATATGCTCGACATAGAGAAGACTCCAAGAAAACCTATATATGACATGGCCAGTGATGTTCCATTAATACTGTACGACTGTAAATTTGAAGATATGGAATGGAAAGAAGAGAATCTAAATGATTACAAGGCAATCAAATACGGGAAATCAGTCAATACTTTAATGATGGGGTACCAATTAAAGGCAACAGTAGCAACTATCTTTAAAAATACATTACCAACAACAGATGTTGATTTTCAAAAAAGGACAAGAATTAACCTAGGTGATGGGAAAGGTAAAGTAGTTACAAACTATGTTAAAATGGATAAAAGACAAGTAATGGAATCATACGAAATTGTAAATAAGAAATTCAAGCAAAAAAAAAATCAAAAGAAATCCTTATAAGTCACATATAATTATTCTACTCGCAATACTATTTACTTATTATAGTTATGTTTATATATATATGTGTGTGTCTGTATGTGTAAGAATTGTTCAAATAACAACTAAAGAATTTAAAATCCAAAGCCTTATGGTAAAAAAAGAATAAAAATTTTGGTCTCAATTTACTATTATGAATTGGTCACTAAAACTATATCAATTAAATAGTTTTATGAAGGTAATGGTTCTGACAATTAAAATTTCACATATTTTACATAATCGATTATTTTTAACGTTTTGGCTTCTTTAGTTGGCAATCGCCAGAAAGGTTTCAGGTATTTCTGATCTGAAAATTCTAAGTTTCGGAATTAAAAACGTGATGCTAAGGAAAAAAACGCCAAATAATAAAATTTATGAAGTAATTGTTATTTTAATCATATAAGTAAAAATCGTTTCTAATATCAATCTCTTGAGGAAACATTTTCAAGTTCAGAAGATTATAACATATATCAGAGAAAAGATAACATAACCCAGAGATGTCAATTTCTGATTTTAAACCGGAACTATGGACAACTTCTTCTAATAATGCATTAAAGATTTCATTAGTTGGCGAAAATGCTGTTCAATTTTCACCTACCTTTACATATCCAATATTTGGTGATTCTGAACAAATATTCGGTTATCAAGATTTGGTTATACATTTAGTCTTTGATTCTGTTACATTTAAACCTTTTATGAATGTAAAATATTCTAAAAAAATTGATAACGAAGCTGATGATATTCAAGGGAAATTATTAAAGTTCTTACCGAAAGATGATATTATTGTTAAAGATGAAGAGAAATGGGTAGACGCCTTTGAAGAAGAACAAAAATCTTATAAGTTTTTAAATGATGAATTTAAAATTGGAGAGTATTCTATAGGAGACGATGAATTTGTTGTTTATAAAGCCGGTATCAAAGATAAATTTATTAATAAATTTCATCAACGTATTCAAATCTTTTCTTTATTATTAATCGAAGCAGCATCATATATCGATGACTCTGATCCAAATTGGGAATTAGTTTTATCTTTTAATAAGAAAACTAAACAGTGTGTTGGATTTGTAACTGTTTATAAATATTGGAAATATGAAGGCTTCAAAGAATTTGACAATGATGATAATTCACATTATAGAGGAAAAATATCCCAATTCCTAGTATTCCCACCTTATCAAGGTAAAGGCCATGGTTCTAATCTGTATCAATCAATTTATAACACTTGGAAAAATGATTCATCAATTACTGAACTTGTTGTTGAAGATCCAAATGAAGATTTTGATGACTTGAGAGATCGTACTGACTTAGAAATGTTACAAAAAGAATTATTTTTCAATTCTGTACCAAATTCTGGACTTGTTGAAGAAGCTTGGATAAAAAAACAAATGAAGAAATATAAAATTGAAGCAAGGCAATTCCATCGCTTAATTGAAATGATTATGCTCCATAAGAACTACAATAATTTTAACATTCAGGTGAAAAAGAGGCTTTTCTTAAAGAACTACGATGCTCTAATCGAAATGGAAGAATCTGAAAGAAACGATGCATTAGATAAATCAGTAGAGTCATTGGAAGAAGATTACAAGAGAATCCTATCTTTATGTAAATTTGGTAAGAGAGACCCTTCCTTTGATGATGAAAAACATAGAAACAAAAAAGTAAAACTCTAGTTAGTATATAAACTATGTAATTTAATATGTATAATGTGATAACACATAATCATATCTGTATTTTTCAAAGATAAATATCAAATAGACTGACTTATTAAAGTTATTTCTAAATTTTGTGTCCAAATAACTATTAAAACATGGAAACTTGAAAAATTATAAATTTCATCATATCATGTGATAGAAGATTCAAATTAAATATAAATCTTTTATATTTTCAATAAATATATCATCAAAACATATAATATCATAATTAAAGTTACACTATCCGAACAGAGAATATAGGGTCAGAAATAAGATATAATGCACGTGATTGGAGATGATTAAACAATTATGTTGACGTTAAATAATTCAATATCGTATATATTTTCATCAAGTTTATGGAAGAATAAATTTAATATACATGCATAGAATATTTAGTTTTGTATTATTATTACTTTTATAACAATTTTTTAGCATTCATTCAAAGATCCTAATTTAATGTCTTATTTTATTTGAATGAGAAATTACCGGTAAGAGAATTTTTTGAGATGAGATTTCTACTTTTATTCTTCGGTCTCGGCTAAAACTCAAATTAATTTTGGAAAAAGAAAGAGGTTATTGAAAAGTTTTTTAACCTCATCGAATTTTTTATTTAGATTGAATAATAATAGTCCTGAGTTATATTAGTATTAGTTAATAAAAAGATTTGATCTGAATTAAATTGGACAGAACTTCAGATAACCAGAGATAGTAAACTGTACAAGATGGCTGTTAAAAAATCTTCTAAAGGACAACAGACCAGACGTGAAGTGAGGCCTGAGGTGTTTCAAGATAAGCAAGCTAGGAATCAACTTGCAAATGTTCCTCAATTAACTGAAAAATCTGCACACAAAAAACCAAACAAACTTCAAGTTAGTAAGGGTCAATTCAAAGCTCGTTTATATGGTACAAAGAAGAAAGATCGTAAATATACTGAGAAAGAGTTAGATATTCCTACTCTTAATAAAGCAGTAATTCCTGGTGTGAAGATAAAGAGAGGTAAGAAGGGTAAGAAATTTATAGATGACCATGATACTTTAGCTTTAAACCGTTTAATCAAGACAATTGGGGATAAATATGATGATATTACAGAAAGTAAATTGGAAAAGGCAAGAAGATTAGAAGAAATAAGAGAAATCAAGAGAAAAGAAATCGAGATGAAAGAATCTTTGAAGAATGACAAATTAGAGGAAAAGAAAAACGAAATCAGAAGTAAAGCATCTTTAGCAAGATCTATGCGTAGAAAGAACAGACGTGATACTGTCAGAGCCGATGTTGAAGAGAAATCAACTAATGCGAACAAAAAGCCAAAAAAGAAGGTATCTTTTGCATGAGGATTTTGAGTATTATAAAAACAATTAATAAAAATTAAATCAACATATTTTATTAATAGGTATATATAACATTTAATAAGCATATTTTAAATATATTAATTTTTCCAATTTGTGTTCTATTTTAAAATCCAAGAAATTATTCTTTTGATCCAGTTTATATTTAAATTAAATTAGTTTTAGAAATCAGTTAGAAAAATAATTTAATTTTAATACACCCATCTTATAAGCAATGAATCGATATCAAGAGTTCTGGTATTTAAAGGAGAACATTGAGATATTATTAACTGATTAAAGTGTCAGTTAATCGTTTTATATAGTCAAACCATTTTAATGCCGGGTAATTATCCAGTCCATTATATTGATTTTATTCCGATTTTGATAGATTTATATTTTAATTAGAACGATGAGATATATAAAGTTTAGTTATTCAGGTTCGAAATATATTTAACGGAAGAATATTAATACCATAAAGACAGTTCATCGGATATCCTATTTACTATAATATTAGGAAAGTAGCGTTTCAGATTTATACTTTGATTGCATGACCGAACTGTATTGTTTTTAATCTTTCATCAGTTGTGTTAAGTTTTTTCAAACATAATTTTCAGTATGGATTCTGAATTTTCTTTACATTATTCTAATAAAGTTTTCAATGATCTAGTTGAAACTTCTAAAAATTTACCTAACGATAGTTCTGAGTTTGAATCCATTCAATTGAGCATTAATGAAATTAGGAAAAGAGCCTCTGAATTGAGAAAAGATAGAGAAGCAAAACAAGTTAATCATACTAAGGCTCATTATTTATTGGCTGGCAGTGGTATCTCCATTGAAGATGTAGATAATTCAATCAAGAACTTACAATCTAAACATATCATTGAACAGCATTTTCCAAATAAACAATTAGAAGGTGAATTAGATACCTATTTGAGACTTAAGAAAGATGAAAATATTTTATCATCTATAGAGAAGCTTCTATCAACAGCTTCAAAGGATTTTGATTCATTTGTTAGCCAAAACTTGAACTTAGATTGGGAACAACATAAAGATGAAGTTAGAGAAAACTTTGGTATTTTAGTTAAAAGAAAAAATATGGATTCTAATAAATCTGGATTCAGATCTGTAACACCCGCTGTTCCAAAATGGGGCGGAAACAATAACAGTATCTTAGATAGCTCTAGTGGATTTAGATTAAATGTGAATGAGAATTACCTATTGAGAGATAAATTTGAAAGATACGCTAAAATTATTCATGCATTCAACAATGCAAGACAAGTAAGAAGAGATTTCCCATTGGTAAATGAAATCATATCAATGTTGAACAGTTCTGGAGACTCAAAGAATAGACAGATTATGGAGTCATGGTATGTTCTAAGAGATATTTGTACCTCTAAAGTGGATGATGTTGTTATAAGAAGCAGACTATATTTAGAGAAACAATTTATGGAATACATAGAT